>NC_092120.1:20396369-20626369 GCF_045679555.1 Salvelinus alpinus
GATGTCTGGCAGAATGCCATGAGATGGTCACGCGCAAGGCCGTGAGAGCGACCTGCGTTCCATTGCATATCTAAAGACAAAGGAATTCTCCGGTTTAAACATTATTGAAGATTTATGTTAAAAACATCCTAAAGATTGATTCTATACATCGTTTGACATGTTTCTACGAACTGTTATATAACTTTTTGGACTTTTCCTCTGAACTTTCGCCTGACCTTGCCCGCGCCTCGTGAGTTTGGATTGAGAACTAAACGAGCTAACAAAAAGGAGGTATTTAGACATAAATTATGGACTTTATCGAACAAAACAAACATTTATTTTGGAACTGGGATTCCTGGGAGTGCATTCTGATGAAGATCATCAAAGGTAAGTGAATATTTATAATGCTATTTCTGACTTCTGTTGACTCCACAACATGGCGGGTACCTGTATAGCTTGTTTTTGTGTCTGAGCGCCGTACTCAGATTATTGCATGGTGTGCTTTTTTCGTAAAGCTTTTTTGAAATCTGACACAGCGGTTGCATTAACACAGTGTCCAAAGAAGGGCCAGATGTGTACAGAATGGTGTCGTCTGCGTAGAGGTGGATCAAAGAATCCCCCGCAGCAAGAGCGACATCATTGATAGATACAGAGAAAATAGTCGGCCCGAGAATTGAATCCTGTGGCACCCCCATAGAGACTGCCAGAGGTGCGGACAACAGGTCCTCCGATTTGACACACTGAACTCTGTCTGATAAGTAGTTAATGAACCAGGCGAGGCAGTCATTAGAGAAACTAAGGCTGTTGAGTCTGCCGATAAGAATGTGGCGATTGACAGAGTTGAAAGCCTTGGCCAGGTCGATGAAGACGGCTGCACAGTACTCTCTTTATCAATGGCGGTTATGATATCGTTTAGGACCTTGAGCGTGGCTGAGGTGCACCCGTGACCAGCTCGGAAACCAGATTGCATAGCGGAGAAGGTACAGTGGGTTTCGAAATGGTGGGTGACCTGTTTGTTCACTTGGCTTTCAAAGACTTTAGAAAGGCAGGGCAGGATGGATATAGGTCTGTAACAGTTTGGGTCAAGAGTGTCTCTCCCTTTGAAGAGGGGGATGACCGCGGCCGCTTTCCAATCTTTAGGAATCTCAGACAATGCGAAAGAGGTTGAACAGACTAGAAATAGGGGTTGCAACAATGGCGGTGGAGAATTTTAGGAAGAGAGGGTTCATCTTTTCTAGCCCATGAGTGGTGATCCAGATTTTGCAGCTCTTTCAGAACATCAGCTGTCTGGATTTGGGTGAAGGAGAAGCGGGGGGTGCTTGGGCCAGTTGCTGTGGGGGGTGCAGAACTGTTGGCCGGGGTTGGGTTAGCCTGGTTGAAAGCATGGCCAGCCGTAGAGAAATGCTTATTGAAATTCTCGAATATCGTGGATTTATCAGTGGTGACAGTGTTTCCTAGTCTCAGTGAAGTGGGCAGCTGGGAGGAGGTACTCTTATTCTTCATGGACTTTACAGTGTCCCAGAACGTTTTGGAATTAGTGCTGCAGGATGCAAATGTCTATTTGAAAAAGCTAGCCTTTGCTTTCCTAACTGACTGTGTGTATTGGTTCCTGACTTCCCTGAAAAGTTGCATATTGCAGGGACTATTTGAAGCTAGTTCAGTACGCCACAGGGTGTTTTTGTGCTGGTCAAGGGCAGTCAAGTTTATAGTGAACCAAGGGCTATATCAGTTCTACATTTTTTGAAAGGGGCATGCTTATTTAAAATGTTAAGGAAAGCATTTTTAAAGAACAACCAGGCATCCTCCACTGACGGATGAGGTCAATATCCTTCCAGGATACCTGGGCCAGGTCGATTGGAAAGGCCTGCTCGCAGAAGTGTTTTAGGGAGCGCTTGACAGTGATGAGGGGTGATCGTTTGACCACGGACCCATAACGGACGCAGGCAATGAGGCAGTGATCGCTGAGATCCTGGTTGAAAACAGCAGAGGTGTATTTAGAGGGCAATTTGGTCAGGATGATATCTATGAGGGTGCCCATATTTACGGATTTGGGGTTGTACCTGGTAGGTTCCTTGATAATTTGTGTGAGATTGAGGGCATCTAGCTTGGATTGTAGGATGGCCGGGGTGCTAAGCATATCCCAATTTAGGTCACCTAGCAGTACGAACTCTGACAATAGGTGGGGGGGCAATCAATTCCCATATGGTGTCCAGGGCACGGCTGGGACCTGAGGGGGGTCTATAGTGAGGGACTTATTTCTGGAGAGATGGAATTTTAAAAGTAGACGCTTGAACTGTTTGGGCATAGACCTGGATAGTATGACAGAACTCCGCAGGCTATCTCTAAAGTAGATTGCAATTCCACCCCCTTTAGCGGTTCTGTCTTGAGAGGAAAATGTTTTAATTGGGGATGGAAATTTCAGAATTTTGGTGGCCTTCCTAAGCCAGGATTCAGACACGGCTAGGATATCAGGGTTGGCGGAGTGTGCTAAAGCACGGAATAAAGCAAACTTAGGGGGAAGGCTTTTGATGTTGACATGCATGAACCCAAGGCTTTTTTGGTTGCAGAAGTCAACAAATGAGAGCGCCTGGGGACACACAGGGCCTGGGTTAACCTCTACATCACCAGAGGAACAGAGGAAGAGCAGGATGAGGGTACAGCTAAAGGCTATAAAGACGTCTAGTGCTTTGGGAACAGAGAATAAAAGGAGCAGACTTCTGGGCGTGGTAGGATAGATTCAGGGCATAGTGTACAGACAAGGGTATGGTAGGGTGCGAGTACAGTGGGGGTAAACCTAGGCATTGAGTGACGATGAGATAGGTTGCATCTCTGGAGGCGCCAGTTAAGCTAGGTGCGGTCTCTGCATGTGTGGGGGGTGGGACAAGGGGGCTATCTGAGGCATGTTGAGCAGGACTAGGGGCTCCGCAGTAAAATAAAACGATGAGAGCTGTCCTAAACAACAGTATACAAGGCATATTGACGTTAGAGAAAGGCATAAAGCAATCACAGGTGTTGATTGGGAGAGCTAAGACAACAACGGGTAAATGGGTAAACAGCTAGGACAACAACAACGGGTAAATGGCGATGAATGGGCAGAGAGGGTCAGTTAGCTGCACACAGGGCCTGAGTTCGAGGCTGGGGCCGACAGATAAACTAAATGAAGTACCGTGTTAAATGAACAGTCCAGCAGGCATCAGCTGTGTAGCTGAGTGATCATAGGGTCCAATGAGCAGCAAAGATGAAACAGGAAGCCATTCGGTAGTCGATTACTACGCAAGGCTAGCGGGAGACACGGCGTTCAGGAAGTTAGCAGGCCTTGGCTAGCAGATGGATCAACAACAACATCCACGACGCAGAGGCCGAATTACGTCAGCAGACCAGTCGTGATGGATCGGCGGGGCTCCGTGTCGACAAAGGGTCAGGCCAATTGGCAAGAGAGGTATTGTAATTGGTGTACTTTGTTTGCTAGCTGGGAAATGGGCCTAGCTCGAGGCTAGCTCGAGGCTAGCTGGTGCATGCTTCTGGGCAAGGGCATTAGCCACAATAGCCATTCGGTAGCAACTAGCGAGCTGCGAAGATCTGGTGTAGAGGTCGATCACATGGCTTTTTCATGCATTCTGATTTTCAGTTATTAATTTTGTTCCAGAGAAAAATACCTGTGGTATTGATTTCTGTAAATGTCAGACCACTGTGCAGGTTACATCTGGAAGTACAGACCATTTCCCCCTATCTGTCATTGTTGTGAAGTGATGGATTGCCGTTACTGAAGAGGTAAGGTGTATGCATGCATTCATTTTTTACTCATGTATATGTCAGAGATGTTCTCATATCCTAGCTGTGTGAATGACATCATGATGCTCTGTGTGATGCAAACTCTTACTACATGTGTTCGTGTGTGAGGCTGAAGAGGGATCTTGGATGTTGTGTAAAGGTGTGTTGGAACATTGGGCACTTCCTTTCACATGAGGTCGTGAACATTACAACAAGTGCATGCCTAATCAGTGTGCCTGTCTGTGTTTGTGTGTGCATGTGCGTGCGTGTGTTTGCATGCATGTATGCGTTTGTGCCTGTGCCTGTGCGTGTGTAAGTGTGTGTCTGCGTGTATGAGTGTGTGTACGTGTTTGCGTGTGTGTGTGTGTGTGTGTGTGTGTGTGTGTGTGTGTGTGTGTGTGTGTGTGTGTGTGTGTGTGTGTGTGTGTGTGTGTGTGTGTGTGTGTGTGTGTGTGTGTGTGTGTGTGTGTGAGATCAGGGCAGCAGGACAGGCTTTGGCAGTGTGCAGAGGGGAAGCCTTGCCCTTTGAGGTTTGGTTGTTCTGACTGCACTGGGCCAGATGGGGATAATGGAATGTCATTCTGTCAGCTCCTTGGCTGATTAGGGAGTGTTTGTTATTTATTGATTGTCTTTCATGGTGAATTATCTATGCACAGGTCAGTGGCAGCATTTTATTCCCGAAGCTCTGATGGTTCGCTATCCCCATCCTCTCACAAAATCAATGAGCACAAATAAAATGGAATTTAAAAAATGGGGGGAATTAGCAGACATTTCAACACGGCCAGTGACATGCATATGTTAGCAGATGGCAGCATGAGGTCTCGATCCCGCTTAAACTTCTCATTTCCATAAAACCTCCTATTTCTGAACTTCTCACACAATTTAAGTGATCCACTTGTTTTACATGTTTTACATGTTCTATTATCAAACTATCAAAACAATTAGCTTGAGTTAGCATATTCTCTATGTTAGCCAGATATTACCAGAATACAATTTTAAAAAACAAATTGTCTGATTGAAAACGGCCTATGTGGCGTTGGTAGTAGTCATATACATATATTCTAGGCCCAAAATTGACAAAAAAGTATAAATAACATAACTTTGGTCATATAGTCAGTATTTTTCAAAACAAGCATGTCGGAGATTTATGGAATTGATGACGTCTCCGCCTTCTTTGGCATATTTGAGGGTTGGGTTTGGTTTTAAGTAATGCCTACTAACACTTAGGTGTTTGTAAATTCTCTCTGTGAACGCACACTGAACGTTAGGTCTATCTTGGATATCTCTATGGGGCTAGTTAATAGGACACCGTCAATAATTTACTCCATGTAAAATGTCAACTATTTAAAAATCTCCAATCAACTGTAAATTGTCAAAATTCATATGAAATATTGAAAGCGTTAAAGAAAACTAAAAGACGTGCAACATCATTGTGTAATTTATTGATGGTCCCTAACTAGCCCCATATTAATATTCAACAACGACCTAGGTTGCACACTAATTGTGCTGAATCTAATTGGCTAAAGTTGGCTAGCTTCCTAGCTACTTCCAGAACCAAACGAGAAAACACCTCACCCTGACCATTTTACTCACCCTAGCAAAGCTTGTTCCACTATTTTCAAGTTATCTAGATGGGTGAGTGACTATAACTGTTTTGCAAAAGTGAATATACAAACGCTTCCCAAGTGTGAAGACACACACAAGTAAAACCCAAATGAAAGCACGCCTCCATGACAAATCTCGTATTTTCAGTCGCGTGTGGAGGAGGAAAACCCAGGCAAGATCAACCAGTTCAGTTCAGACCGTCTAAGCATTCGTTCACAGGCAATCCATAGATGTTGCAAAATTCTCAATGACACAGTGAAGATGCTATTCATGCTAGTAAAGAGTGCATAACTCTCATCCCTCACCTCACACACCCATTCTCTCCAGCACTCACTAAGCCAGACCCTCTCCATAGTTTGTGGTGTTTGGGTGGCTGAGATGGAAGTAACCTTGTTTATTAGATAACATCAGTCTTTTGTTAAGGAGCCAGAGTGGTGCGGTGCGGCGGCTGTCTGTCTGTGGCGACGGGCAGGATTTCCCTTTAGCTTTCATTGGCCGATTGCTTTGAGGCTTTTTGTTTAGCCTGCTGGCGGCCATGTGATGAAGCCAGGTGGCCCTCGTCATCGGGAGCATAGAAGGTGCCGTGTCGAGCCTCCCGTTCGGACTTTACGCCTGTCCACATCGCATTGACTTTCTGTCAGCGCCTCCCGCTTATTGTTTGTGAGTTTGATTAAAAGAAGGGAGACAAAAAATGCAATTACTCAAGTTGGAGGAAACAGAATGTAGCCCCTCATACAGATAATCACGGACTAATGTGACATACCATTGCCACAGCAACCAAAGACAAACTGAAAGCTCAGGAGAGAGACATAGAGGAGAGAGACACTACAATTGTGACGAAAAAGCAGGCTGAACATTTATGTGTTTTACAGTATGTAGTATGCATGTGTGTGTCTAGATATGTATACATCTATAATGACTTCTGCATACCATATGCCCTTATCTAGATTTGATTAATGTCAAACCTACGTTGAAAATGATAGTGAAGAGCGAAGGGAGGTACTGCAGGCAAAACCCCACACAGACACACAGTGACTGCGGGTGGTATCTGTGCGTGGACCTTCTTTTTAATCGGCACAGAGAGTGAAACAGCTTCCAGATGTCTGAGGTTCCTGCAGGCCCCGCCCAGCCCAGATGCCCAGTCTGCGAGGGGGTTCTGGGAGTGAAATTGGGCACATTCTGAGTAATCATTTAGTTCCCATCTTCCTGAAGGGGGAACTTTTATTAATAAAACCTTTTCATCTCTGTATCTTTGATTAGGATGGGAAGGGAGGGGAGGTGGGGATGGGGATAATGGTTAAGTCCTGTGAAGAGGAAAGGGTGGGGCCGGCTATGTCTGGGGGGGCGATTGGGTGTTTTTTTTAAACATGTGTTAGAGTGGAAGGAAACCGGTGATAGAGAAAGAAAAGGACATCCTCTGTCGTAAGTGGTTCCAGTTCATGTTTTCTATTTTCTTAACGTCAGGTTCTTGCCCGGTTTCTACCCTTTAAGGCCCAGGAAGTCCCACGGGGCTTATGTTACCCTCACTTGACCATGCCCTTTAATCTTAAAGGTAGACTCAGCCATATGATATGATCAAACACAGCGGGGTGACTTCCTGCTCACAGAAACAACAACAACATAAATCTGCCTAGACTCATACACTGTCATTGGCTCTTTCTAATGTGAGCAGAGTTCACATTCCGTTGCTGCTGATGTCAGTAATCAGGAAATGCCCCCCACCGTGTACGATGATGACATATTGCTGAGTCTTCCTGAGAAGTATGTAAATGTTTTGCTGAAAAGTATGTAAATGTATTTTTGACATGATGACAGATCACATAAGGATATTCATTTACTTTCCAGGCTCAGATAGAGTTGTCAGTGTCTGTCATCCCCTCTGACAACACTAAGTAGATAATCATAATGCTTAAGGACCAGGGCTCCTTCGAATAGACAAGTAAACAAATAGATCAGGAGATGAGTTGGGGGTTGGGTAGGTCTGATTATACAAGAACCCCCCTCAGCTCTGGTTTTGGGACAGTTGCAGGGAGGGCCTCGTGGTTCCTTGATTCCCAATTCAACACTCGCCTCTGCCACGGCCAGGTGTCACTTTGCATTTGCAGCTACTTCCAGATGCTGACATGCTCCAAGGCATATAGGATTCCATTATTTTCACTCATATGAGAGTGCCACGCTTGATTTCTGGAGAGCTGTCATGAGCGCCATATAAGCCATGTGGCATTTCGGCATTTTGCTTTCTCCCTGTCAAGTTGCTCACCTTGAAAATGTGTGTATAACTGCAGTATCCAGCCGAGAGACTAGTTCAGAGTAAAAATACCAGAAACGGACATTACCTAGAAACAGATCACTTTATCAATCTGAAACGTACTGCGTAAGGCATTCATCAGCATCTTGGTAATGTGAAGATGTCGTGAAGACGTAGACTTCTAACTATTACAGTGTTCTTATCAGTCGGAAGATCACTTATTTGACTGCAAATAGCATAAAAGACAAATCGACCGTTATGTTTCAGAGTAGGTTGCTCATAAAGTGTAACTATTGGCTAATTGACATGATCAACTTTAGAAGTACATTATCGTATGGGCTTCATATCTTTTAAACTTACTTCACGGCCCTGTTTTTCTGAAACTGTGCCAGACTTACTTAGCTAATGCAATACCATGCAGTTAGGCTTACTACACTCTCTCCCTCCGTGTGCTATTGATATCTGCAGCACCAACACCAATGGAGTTCATTAATTAAAACAGTGCCTGTAAATCAGACATTTCATTTCAATTTCATTTTAGGGGGTTGTGCATTCATAATTAAAAATATACATTTATGACTTATAAACATTACAATAATGAATCTGCTTGGGGCAGAGGGTTTTACAAAGATTATTTCCATGATGTTCTATTTTGTTCGGCGCAGACCACAGGCAGCAATATAACACAGTGATGTTGATTAAGATGTGCTTAGTGGATTAACAGATATCGTTCCTCAGGCTACTCATAAAGAATAAAATCAATCTTTCCCTTTCTACTAAAGCCTTGGGATCACCCGTCCAGCTTTAACAGACTATAATTCATGAGCAGGCTTCCAAACATGTAGATCTAAGAGATTAAATGATGTGTAAGATTATCTAAATGCGGATAAAATGCATGTTTACAGTGCTTGTTTTTTAAATTGCGATTACAGAGAAAATCATTCACAATGTCTAGCGGTAGGCCTATATCATGTATCAACTTTTAATTTCAGATGAAATCCCAGGATTATTCAACCTTAGCCTTCATGTGCAAAATGTCCTGTCCAATATGTACTACAAGTCCCAGTATGGTATCCTATCGAAGATGCCATATTGTTCAGTTGAATAACATTTTGCTAAGCAGGTGATGTCCAAATCGCAATCAAATCAGTGTGGGTCTTGACTCTCAGCTATAAATCTCAGCCAAACTTGGCAACCTTAGAAAGACATTGAACTTGTTTCATGGTGAGTTGACAACGGATAAGGACTTCAGCAGTTAGCAGTCCGACAGAAAATGTGGAGTGTCAAGCTGTATGCCAAATCAAGACAGATCCTACTCCGAAATGTGTTTAAGCATTGTACCGATTTAACTTTTCTCGTTTCACTTCTTCTTCCCTCTCCTCGGTGCTCCCCGGGCCAAGCTGAGGGAATTAGCCATTATGATGGCTCATCCTAGGCCCGGGGCTCTCGACTCAGAGTGATGGGCAGAGAAGTCTTTGCCGTTTTCGTCACCTGTCGAGGCTTCTGGGTAATAACATGGCTATGTGTCTGGCAGGAGACGGAGAGGGAGGGGGCAAGAGGTGCGAGGCAAAAACAAACAAACACAGAGAGGAATACATTGCGGCGAACAAAAGCATTAGATATATGCAGCCATGCAGAGATCGCTTGTCGTTGGGGTCAGATGTGATTTTACAAGGGAAGGCTTTGATTGGCATATGTGTATATAGGCTATACGTTGCTTCTACATGCATAGCCACGGCAGCTGCTGTAGTATGTAGAGGAGAGGCAGAGGAGAAGAAGAGCGAGTGTTGGGCAAAAAGGGAGGAGGTGATGGATTGATTTCCTTCCACTCCCTCAGTATGAAAAGGTCACTTTGATCAATGCTGCATAAATGGGTCTGTATTAGGATCATATCGGGTCATTTTACTGTTTAATGATGAAATATTAAATATTGGGTGGGTAAGATTGCAGTCATTAGTGAGCACTTTCAATTATAGCCCTTTAATTAATTTGAACCTGACCCCAAGTCCAATACTTTTGAGTAGGCTGACTTAAAAGGGCTCTCTAGCGAAACCACAACCTCTCAGCCAATTGTATCCACTTACTGACTGATAGACACACTCCGGTCTTAAGTCATAGACTCAAACTGTGCTCTTCTGAAAATAGGCCTATCCTACGCACAGCAGCTACAGTACATGTATATCATCCATAAGGACTCATTCAAACATGCAGCGATAAATGTGATATCTGTAATATAGAAGTAGAATAGTGGAGTATTGCATTATATTCATCAAACGTTAACGGTCAAGTTGCAATGCCCGATAAATCAAAAGATACATCAAAGAATTCAACATCAACGTGTTTACGGTTTTGAACCGGAACGCACCCCGGCCTCCGAGTGACGCAGTTCAGTAAGTCGTAAAATGGCTTCTGTTAACTTCATAAGAAATACCTTATCACTCTCAAACTTCACAGTCATTTTCGAATCCTAACTTTCCCATTCAAGCGTTCATTAAATGAATCAGGAATCGGTCATGAAGGCGAATTAGGCAATATTTCGGAAGAATCATGCCCAGCATGAGAGTTCATTTTCAGTAAATGACCAATAGGAGATCAGTAGTAGTGAGATGGTAAAGCATTATAGACACTGCGGGGAATGGAGAGGGCAGTAAGGGGGACTAAAAGCACTCTAACGACATGTCCGGACTCGTGTTTCCTAATGATGCAGGGGTTGATTAATTATGCTCTATATTGGTCATAATTATACAGCCACTGAGTAGACTATGGCCAAACACTCTCTTCTCAATTCTCTCTCCTCCATCCCCCCCTTTCTCCATGACTTGAGTTTCAGCGGATCCAACACACCCACACGTAAACGTTTTAATGTGTTTCTTTATATATTTATTTATTTATTTTTGCCACTTTGGAAAGTAAGTGAAGAAATGAGAGCTTGCTGATCTCACAGGCTTGTCTGGATGCAGAATAAGACACTTATGCATTCGATAGTGGGATCTAGATTGAATTAACAAAAAATAAAAAGGTTAGCATTTTGAGCGTCCACCCAGTCTCATGTTGATAACCAGTCATTTTCTCTTAGAATAATAATTTACGGTAACCCTGTGTTGCTACTCGCTAGCTACTTAGATAAGTAGATCAATAACGCAGTACAAGGTGGGAGTAGTACCTCTGTAATTAATAAGGTTGCATCTTTTCCTGGATGGAAGTATTTTCCTTGAAAGACACTGTCTAGGCTAAATGACGTCATTGGCCCACGGACTTGTCTCCGTAAGGCTGTGTTGTTACAAGCTCTTTGGCTGATATTTGACATTTCTCAAAAATGTTTTCTTGATCTATCTAATTTATTGCTTAGTATGTGAACTCTATTCCTATGGTCTAAGGAGCATACAATTAAGATTCCTATGGAATTACTTATACAGTATATGACCAAGGTTGAAATAATTATTTGCTTTTCTTGTGTTTATATTGACATCGTTTGTGATTTGTGTTTTCAGAAGGATTACGTCAGAGATGATTGTCATTCGGGTCTGGACTGTGTATCAGTCAGAGGTTTTATATATGTGTATATAGTCTATGTAATGAATGATCAAGTCGATACTTGATGGTGAAAAGTAATTTACCTGGCCATTTATTGAAAGGGCCCACCATATTATGAAGAAATATTTACACCAATCAAGCCACGCTCTTCTGTAAGGCCAGAAGCCTAGTAATCAGGCAAAATGACTTATTGTATTTTTCCTATCATCTATACAGGTTCTAAGGTGTAGGACCTTTTTTCTAAGGTGTTCTAAGGGTTCCAAAAGGGGGTTTCAGCTGTCCCCATAGGATAACCCTTTTTGGTTCTAGGTAGAACCTTTTTTAGTTCCAGGTAGAACTCTTTTGGGTTCCACGTAGAACCCTCTGGGGAAAGGGTTCTCCATGGAACACAACAGGGTTCAACCTGGAACCAAAAAATGATTTTTAAAGGGTTATCCTATCCCCAAATCCCCCACAAGAGAACCCTTTTAGGTTCTAGATAGCACCTTTTTTTTCTAAGAGTGTAGTCAAGGCCTCAGTACTCAATAGGTTTCCTTTGGAGAAGTGATCTCTTCTCTGGGCATGTGTAAAAAGGCCTGAGAGCCATGGACACAAGACAGGAGGCCATTTTCTTTGAGGTAAGCAGAGTCAGTGCTTGATTTAATAAATCTCTATGAGATGCTACCGTTCAACGTCCTGAAAGGAGGAGGTGAGGTAATCTTGGGATGTCTTAATTCCTTGACATAAACATAACACACAGATTAATGAAGCTAAGGGGAGATTGTGAAGAAGGGAAAAGATTGCTTATCGATCCATATAAAAGAATTCATGCTAATCCTGACCAGGAGACAGAGTGTCTGGTATCAGAGTTAATAATCTGATTTCTAGGCTGTCCGGGACAATTCCGGCCAGCATGAGGGCTTAATCAGAGCACCCCTCTTCCCATCTCAGAGATGCTGCTTGGCCAAGCCACACGTCCCCCTCCTCTGACCCCGTTCTGCCCCCCCCCTCCTGGCCCATGGCACCTGCCACCAACAGGACAGTGATTGAGGATATGATAGAAACAGGTTGACAAATGAAATGTTTTACATTTCAGAGGAGATTTGCACTGCAGCGGTGAGGTTGGAGCGGATGGTTTGTTCAGTGGTGGTGGTGGTGTTGGGAGTGCACCCGTGACCTTCTGAATGTGTGCTCATAGGTTCCCCCAACGCTAGGATACATTTCCCCTTTTATTTCACCACCGAGTTGTTGCTTAGTTGTGACAAACGGTGTGGGACAAAATGTGTAGAGTGATGGCTGTGTAATATGCAATTCCCATTATCATTCAACTGATCTATTGTTACAATTTTTTATTGATCTATACTGAACAAAAATATAAATGCAATATGCAACAATTTCAACGAATTTTACTGAGTTACAGTTAATATGAGGAAATCAGTCAATTGAAATAAATGCATGCCCTAATCTATGGATTTCACATGACTGGGAATACAAATATATCTATTGGTCACACATAACTGAAACAAAATGGGCCTCACAATGGACCTCAAGATCTCGTCAGGACATTTCTGTGCGTTCCAATTGACATCTGTAAAATGCAATTGTGATCGTTGTCCGTAGCATATGCCTGCCCATAACATAACCCCACCGCCACTATAGGGCACTCTGTTCACGACGTTGACATCAGCAAACCGCTCGCCCACACAATGCCATAAATGTGGTCTGCGGTTGTGAGGCCGGTTGGACGTACTACCAAATTCTCTACAACAACGTTGGAGGAGGCTTATGGTAGAGAAATTAACATTCAATTATCTGGCAACAGCTCTGGTGGACATTCCTGCAGTCTGCATGACAATTGCACGCTCCCTCAAAACTTGAGAAATGTGTGACCTTGTGGTCTTTTATCGTCCCCAGCACAAGGTGCATCTGTGGAATGATCACGCTGTTTAATCAACTTCTTGATATGCCACACCTGTCAGGTGGATGGATTATCTTGACAAAGGAGAAATGCTCCCTAACATGTAAACAAACGTGTGCACAAAATTTGAGAGAAAGAAACTTTTTGTGCGTATAAAAAATTTCAGGGATCTTATATTTCAGCTCATGAAACGTGGGACGAACACTTTACATGTTGCATTCACATTTTTGTTCATTATGTATTTTATTTTATTACTGTATAGCAGCAATTAATATTATACCAACACTTTACATGTTGAATTAATATTTTGGTTCAGTGTACAATAAACAACAAAACTGCAAAGAAACATAAAAAAAAATATATGACATTTTTGAGTGCCTCACTATGTTTGTGTCTAATGTGATTATTATAGACTGATGTAAGTTGCCTAAAATGCAGTCATTATGATGCCGCATTGCATATTTACACACAGTTTGTCTGGTTTGTACCAATACTTACCCAGTAAGCATAGTCTACCTAAGCAATGGTTGTTCCTCCTGAGCAGAAACGTTTCCTAAACAGTAGAAAGGAGAGGTTGAGAAGAGACCACTGTCTGTTATATCTCTGCCCCCTGCAGCACAGGAAGTGGGCGCAAGCGGGAGCCCTGAAGGGAGCGAGCTGATGTGTCTTAGTTAGGCTAATATCCTCGCCTCACATTTTTCTCTATTAAATCTTAATCACAGACTCGTCGAGTGTCACTTGACATTTGCATTTCGCCGCGCAGAGCCCAGACGCTCGGTGGTACTCAGCGATTCGACAGGCTCTTTCTCTCTCCAGCAGTCCTTTGTTCACTCACTAGATCCTCATCTTCAACAGAGCCAGTGCAGCATATCTGTTCAGATTGGATTTTCCTTTCTGCAAGTATGGTTTTATTACATCGACAATAATTATTATATGCATCAAAAAGCCATATCAGAGTCAGTTATTCTCTAACTATGGTAGTTTTGATCATGGGCCCCAAATCACAGTAATATTGCGTGCAATATATTTCCCAAGTAATATTTCCCAAGTTATTTCCCAAATAATACATATGAATATTATATTGAAGTCAATCCAGTGCCCTAATATTTTGGAGTTTGGAGGTTTCTTGAGAGGTTACTCTCTCCCTCTCCCTCTCCACAGGAGACAAATGAAATGTGAAGGCAGACAGGAGAGAGAGAAATGACAAAGGCGTGTGAAAAGAACCAGTCAACGCTGCTTTAACTTCTCTCAATAATCAATCTCCTCATCTTGATGTTTACAAAAAATAGTCGATAACTGGAGAGAGGTGTTTGTGATTGGCTTTGATTTCCACCTCAGTCTAAATCAGACATTATTGTTTCTCTCCCTCTTGATATGACACTGATAATTGGTGACGGAGACAGGGACTGTCCACATTGACAAAAGTCATGAAGGTCCTTCTTCCAATGTCATTACCTCTGCCCTCTTCTCTGTTATCCCTCCCTACGATACCGTCAGCAAGTTAGGCCTATATCCCCTGTTCCCATCGAGCCATATCAATAGTCACCCACTCTACCATCAGTGGTGCACCTTGACCCCTTTAACCACACCCATCGTTACTATCTGCGTTTACATTACCTCCACTCTTGATCTTTGCCTTTCTATGATAATGTGGAGAAAATCAGAATAAGGAACAAACTCTGTTTGTACACCAGGATGTTATTTTGGGGCATCATTGTGTATTTGAAAGACAGAATTAAACATAGAGAGGGTGTGTGTGTGTGTGTGTGCGCAGAGCCCTTCTCACACTCAGTGCAAGAAACAACAATAATGTGGCGATAATGTTGCCAATAAACAAACAAACACACAGGTACTCATAAGCTGCATCTGTTTGTGACAGCATAATGATCTGTTGCAATGGCCTGGTTTTCCATTGTACTGTGGCCTTGTCATCGCAGCTCAGGGGAAGACTTATCCTTACGAGAGGCTTAGAGGAGCCCTGTTCAGATCCGACAGGATTAGGCCCAGGCTAATACACTGGGTCAACAGCATGTTTCTGCTAATGAGACAGGTGTACAGTGCTTACTCCTGGGCTCTCCACGTAGCGGAGGCTCAAACAAAAGCTGATATCATCCCACTCGGCTTAGCTCCCACTCATCTAATATCCCCCTGTAGTAAATGCACTGACTGTGGCTGTATCATCCCTAATACAGTCATCCACCAAGCACAGGGGCTGATCCATGTGGATTGTACTGACTGTGTTTACGCCTCAGGAATGAAAGGAATGCCTCCCCTGATAATACACGTTTTTGGGGCGATTTCAAATGTAATTGTCTTCCTTTGTCATTATAGTAAAAGCCAAAATGTATGCAAATAAAATAGACAATAGGTGAAAATGTGCCATGATTTGTGAGTCAAATGCAGGAAGGGTCACTTGGATCCGTGGCCTATTGTGAGTGGTGTGGAGGCATTCACGCACAGGCATTTCTTTCCCACACTTTGCGTTCGTTGTAAGACCTAATCCCTCTCTCTGTGTCTCAGACCTTGTCCTCAAATGCAAAGCAAACCCTCCTACCCCCCCCCCCCCCCCCCACCATAGCCCCTCTTCTAGGTCCTCCCGCTTGTCAAAACATTAGTGAAATCCTATTTTCCTTTAATAAAGTATAGTCCTGTCCTGCCGACGTATGCTTGGATAAGATGTCATATGCTGTCTTTGTTCAGAATGGTGCCCCACTGATGTTTTTAGGCAGTGAGAAAATTGCCTTATTGAAACACGTTGCTTGGAGTGACTACAATGCCACAGTCAGAGCAGGCATTATGCACATGACATATTCAGGACCTCAGAGTGGGAAAACTATGAATATAAAGTAATCACTGAAGGCACCATGTTTCCCATCCATGATAGCTTTGCTTTTCCTCTAACCTTTGTCAAATATGATGATTTCATGATTTTAGAGTTGTAAGGCATTTTTTCCCCCCCAGGCTGGATGCATCTACACTGAATAGTTTCTATCGCAAGGCTCCCCTTCATTCATTCGACTCCGTTCTTTTCCATCTTACCTCGCCTGCTATACAAATGGAGCTAAGGTAAAATAAGTTCAGTTGTGCTCTGATAAATCAAGTAGTTTCCAATTAGAATCTATGTTGAAATTGAAATCCTGTTCTTGTTCAATGGCAAGAAATGACACCCCGACATCCTCATCTGTACAAGTACTTTATGTAAGCCTAATGGGCCAATCAGTGTGTGTGATTGTTTGTGTGTGTGGGACTGCACATGCATGCCTGTTTGTGTGTGTGTATGCGTGTCTGTGTGTGTGTGTGTGTGTGTGTGTATGCGTGTCTGTGTGTGTGTGTGTATGCGTGTCTGTGTGTGTGTGTGTGTATGCGTGTCTGTGTGTGTGTGTGTGTGTGTGTGTGTGTGTGTGTGTGTGTGTGTGTTTGTGTGTGTGTGTGTGTGTGTGTGTGTGTGTGTGTGTGTGTGTGTGTGTGTGCTGGGGAGCTGTATTGGCAGTGTAAACAGAAATACTAAGCTACCCCAAGAGTGCACTTTCTCTGAGCGAAGAGCAATGATGTACATGTTTATTACAATTTCACACAAAATGCTAATGTCATTAAACAAATGAGGTTTAGGCAAATTAGCCGGCAATTTAATATTCGCAGAGCCTATGATATAGGGCATCATCATGTTACGAAACACTGGGCTGAAGTATCATCGTGGGCCGAGGCTCTCATCTCAGCCGCTCTCTTGAGAATATTTGTAATTAGCATCATTTGCCTAATACTTCAGGTTAATTAGAATATTTAATTGAATAGCTCTAATCTTCGGAGATGACTATATTATAATCAAATTAGCAGAACCACAAGGCTGGTTATGGACTGTGGCAGACTGCGGGCTCCTGTTCTCCGTTGAACATTCTCACATATCTAATGGTCCATTCCAACTCCGCCATCAACATTTCATTATTTCTAAACAACAAACACAACAACATAAACAAGTGTAAAGGAAGAGATGATAAAGGAAACTGCTTGTGGTCCCATATGGCATATTGGTGAGCGTACTACTCACTCAGTGTGAAGCATCAGAGACGGCACCCTTGAGACCGGGGAAAGGAGTAAACTCAAGTCGTCCTCTCCTCCACTCCCTCACTCCCCCACTTCTCTGCATAGTGTTTGCAGCGGTGACCAGATGAGACCATATGTATAAGAGGTTTCTAGAGAACTATTACTATTTGGAGGAGTCAGGACTATAATCAGGGCCCGTATTAATAAAGCACCTCGGAGGAATGCTGATCTAGAATAAGGTCCTTGCCTCTATATGTATCATAGTCTTAAAATGCTAAACTAATTCTAGATCAGCACCCACGTGGCTTTGCTATAATTACAAAAGTCCCCAATCCCATGATATTCATACTGTCATGTAATGTTGACTTTTGGACCTGGAAGCCCCTTGAGAATGATTGCAGACTTGAGAATGGATGGAGACACATAAATTAGACAGAGATTTGACAGGCTTAGACAAATGAATAGGTTGGGGTACATAAAACATAACATCTTTATGAGGGATGGGCAAAATTCAATTATCACATACTCCCCTCCATACTGTATGTATTTGGAGAGTGAATCTAAATCATTTGAATTTGGCTCTTAAATAGAATGTTTCAGCTTTTATTTGTGGGTATTTTCATTCAAACAGTATCTGTTTTACCATTTATAAATGAAAGCACTTTACGTACACTACCGTTCAAAAGTTTGGGGTCACTTAGAAATGTCCTTGTTTTTCAAAGAAAAGCTCATTTGTTGTCCATTAAAATAACATCAAATTGATCAGAAAGACGGTGTAGACATTGTTAATGTTGTAAATGACTATTGAAGCTGGAAACGGCAGAATTTTGAAGGGAATATCTACGTAGGCGTACTGAGGCCCATGATCAGCAATCATCACTCCTGTGTTCCAATGGCACGTTGTGTTTGCTAATCCAAGATTATCATTTTAAAAGGCTAATTGATCATTAGAAAACCCTTTTGCAATTATGTTAGCACAGCTGAAAACTGTTGTCCTGATTAAAGAAGCAATAAAACTGGCCTTCTTTAGACTAGTTGAGTGTCTGGAGCATCAGCATTTGTGGGTTCGATTACAGGCTCAAAATGGCCAGAAACAAAGAACTTTCTTCTGAAACTTGTCAGTCTATTCTTGTTCTGAGAAATGAAGGCTATACCATGTGAGAAATTGCCAAGAAACTGAAGATCTCGTACAACGCTGTGTACTACTCCCTTCACAGAACAGCGCAAACTGTCTCTAACCAGAATAGAAAGAGGAGTGGGAGGCTATACCATGTGAGAAATTGCCAAGAAACTGAAGATCTCGTACAACGCTGTGTACTACTCCCTTCACAGAACAGCGCAAACTGTCTCTAACCAGAATAGAAAGAGGAGTGGGAGGCCCCGGTGCAGAACTGAGCAAGAGGACAAGTACATTAGAGTGTCTAGTTTGAGAAACAGACGCCTCAGAAGTCCTCAACTGGCAGCTTCATTAACTAGTACCCGCAAAACACCAGTCTCAATGTCAACATTGAAGAAGCGACTCCTGGATGCTGGCCTTCTCATCTACTCACTTAGAAAGAAAATTACTCCCATCATCATTCACCATTCAGTTACTATTGGGCAAAACAAACTGAAAATGCGTCCAACTAGATTGTATAGTCACAAGCTTGATGTAATCATTGCGTGCAAGGAATATGGGACAATACTAAACTTTTGACTACTTTAAAAGACTATAAGTGAATTTCTCCAAATACCCATGACTTCTTCACACTGGGGGGACTAGATAGATAAAATGCTTTTATTTTCTAAATGGCAAAACAGTATGGAAATACCCTGAAATCAAATGTGGATTCTGTACTGTCGCCTCAAAACCAAAATGCTGGAGTATAGAGACACATTTTAAATGTTTGCTTCACTGTCCAAATACATATGGAGGGGAACGTATAATAAACACAAACACACGCTCGTGTTCATGCACATTCTACCAACAATGTCACTCCCCTCAGTAGAGACAAACAAACCAATAAATGCAGAGGAGCTAAATATTACAGTGCATTCATGTGCACAAACAGATGGTACCTAAATTAAATGAAATTGCATATACATTATGGCCGCATTATCCTAGCTTCATGGCTCTGCACTAATTGAAGTGATTATAACTCCTACCTTTCTGCTTTATAATGATGTGAATTAGTCCATTTAGAGTGAGACGTGTTAAAATTGTCCTCATCAGTATCTTGTGTTGAAAGTGATCATTTTTGACAGTTCCATATGTTTCAGTAACAATATTTCTTCTTGGAAGAGTTTTCTTAAGTTTTATTGTGTATTTCTCCACCAATGCTCTTGTATATCTACAAATAAACCCTCGTCGCAAATAGGTAGCCATATGCTATGAAGAAAGAGAATGAGATTGTTGGAAATATTCCTTAGGCTTTGCTCTAATTTGTTTTCCTGCTCATTGCATTGTGGCTATATTAAAATTATAATGAATTAAGGTGTCATTAATTCAAGCCATTGCCTTCCTCATCCACAGAAATTAAAACATAATCATGACCATAGTACCATAACAGAGTTAAATTTGTCCCTGGGCCCTGAAGATCCAACAGACGGCTACATGCACAGGCCCCATGTATCCATTGTTTGTATGTCAATGGGAGCTATTTGGCTAGCTTGCTCATAGACTGTATCTAACACTCATTACCCCATACAGGCTGTTTCCCTTTTCAATCAAATAATGCTTGAAAAACTGTCTGTTTGACACCCATTAGCAATGACAAAAGTCAGAAACAGTGGCAAGATGTGTTTATGTAGCTAACGTTAGGATATGTGCAGGCTGGGGTGCCACGTACTGTAGCTAGCTACTAGCTATGGAAGAAGCTGCAGTAGCTAGCTAACATCAGCTTTGTAGCAGCTGACGAACCAGGAAGCAAGCTGAGCTAGCATGTTTAAGTAGTCAATACCTTAGACATAGTAGCCCGCCTAGTTCTCTTCTCCTGCCTGTGTCTCCCATACTCTAACCATGTCTTGACTGGAAAGGGGAGATGTATGGGGCAGCTCTAGTTACACAATCCTATAGGATTCCATTTTTTTTTTTTTATCCAATAGAAAAGCCTATCAGATTTTGGAATCTATCCTATGGGATTTTTTTCTATAGGACTAGTTCCAAAATCAGATAGTATTTTCTATTGGATTCTAAAAGTTTTTTTTTTAATTATTGGAATCCTATAGGATGTATTGGATTATGTTATTGGAATCCTATAGGGGTCCAATAGGACTGCTTCCAAAATTGGATCAGATTTTTGTATTGGAATCCTATAGTAGTAAAGCAATAAGGCCTGGGGAAGTGTGGTATATGGCCAATATACCACGGCTAAAGTCTGTTCTTATGTACAACACAGACTGCCTGCATATAGCCATTAGCCATGGTATTTGGGCCATATACTATAAACTGGTTACCAACATAATTAGTACAGCAAAAATATTTTGGGGGTCATACCCGTGGTATAGTCTTTCTGATTGGCTTTTAGCCAATCAGCATTCAGGGCCTTTATACCATGGCATTGTTAAATACTCGTTTCTGATTGGCTTGAAGGGCATTCTAGAGCGTGCATTATTTCCCTTTATACAACGGGTAGGTCTAATCCTGGCCCTGATTGGTTAAAACCACATTCCATGCTGTCTATTCCACAAGTTACCACCGGCTAAGGCTATGAAAAGCCTCTACTCTGTTCCATCTCACTGTGCAATCCACTGTCTCATCAGCCCAGCAGACAATACAAAAATATCATCTCCACTGTAAAAAGCATCGAAACATTATCTCCCATTTCTTTTAGATTAGCAATTGGCTTTCAATAGCTGAGAGATTTGTATAAACCTCGCTGTTTGTCTCTCTGACATTTGCAACATTGTTTCAATATTGACATTTGATCTCCAGCTGTCCCACAGTAATGAATGTGTAGGGGTCGAGAGTCGGGACGAGACCGACAGTCGGGACGAGACCGACAGGCAGGCAGCTTTTCTCTGCCAGTCGAAATCCTGAATCAGCATAATTTATATGGATTTATACAAAGAAATGTCAATACAAAACAGGTCACACTAAACGAAATGCAGCTTGGTTTGCAGTCTTCCAGCTTCAGTTTGAAGTGATTGTGTTAGCTGTGTTGCTGGCTAGCTCCTCTGAACAACAGTGTCCTGACGAGAGAGAACATTTTCTATACCAGGTATAATCGCGCATCATCAGCTCATTGTTATAGATGTATCCAAATGAATGTCACTAGAAAACAGCTTAACTACTTTGCTGTTTTTCTGGCTGCACTGTTTGACGTGACTGTAAGTTAGCCGTAGTTGGATAGCTATCAAACAAAGGATAAGAACGTTGCCAGCCAGTATGGCAATAGAACATTTAGAACGAACGATAAATGGATACAGAACAAAAAGACTTAATGACTGGGTCGTGTCTTAGGCAACCGAACCGACAGAATGAACTACAAGCCGGATTGGGTAGCATCCCTAGAACTGTGTCAGGACTATATCTCATGGAAGGATGAAATAGTATGAATTAATTAATCAAAATAACGTTCTTAATGAAAATACAGTGCATTTGGAAAGTATTCAGACCCCTTCCTTTTTACAAATTTTGTTACATTACAGCCTTATTCCAAAATGGATTAAATAGTTTTTTTCCCTCATCGATCTACGTACACACAGTACCGCACAATGGCAAAGCAACATTTTTTTTTGTTTTTTTTGCATATTTATTACAAATTAAAAACAGAAATACCTTTATTTAAGTATTCAGACCCTTTGCTGAGACTCAAAATTGAGCTCAGGTGATTCCTGTTTCCATTGATCATCCTTGAGATGCCGCCAGTATTTATGCTGCAATAGTTTGTGTGTCGGGGGGCTAGGGTCAGTCTGTTATATCTGGAGTATTTCTCCTGTCTTATCCAGTGTCCTGTGTGAATTTAAGTATGCTCCCTCTAAGTCTCTCTCTCTCTCTCTTCTCTCGGAGAACCTGAGCCCTAGGGCCATGCCTCAGGACTACCTGGCCTGATGACTCCTTGCTGTCCCCAGTTCACCTGGTCGTGCTGCTGCTCCAGTTTCAACTGTTCTGCCTGCGGCTATGGAACCCTGGCCTGCTCACCAGACGTGCTACCTTGTCCCAGACCTGTTGTTTTCGTCTCTCTCCCTACCCTCTACCCTAACTCTGAATGATCGACTATGAAAAGCCAACTGACATTTAATCCTGAGGTGCTGACCTGTTGCACCCTCTGCAACCACTGTGATTATTATTATTTGACACTGCTGGTCATCTATGAACGTTTGAACATCTTGGCCATGTACTGTTACAATCTCCACCCTTGCACAGCCAGAAGAGGACTGGCCACCCCTCAGAGCCTGGTTCCTCTCTAGGTTTCTTCCTAGGTTCCTGCCTTTCTAGGGAGTTTTTCCTAGCCACCGTGCTTCTACATCTGCATTGCTTGCTGTTTGGGGATTTAGGCTGGGTTTCTGTATAGCACATCGTGACATTGGCTGATGTAAGAAGGGCTTTATAAATACATTTGATTTGATGATTCTACAACTTGAATGGAGTCCACCTGTGGTAAATTCAATTGATTGGACATGATTTTGAAAGGCACACACCCATCTATATAAGATCTCACAGTTGCCAGTGCATGTCAGAGCAAAGACCAAGCCATGAAGTCGAAGGAATTGTCCGTAGAGCTCAGAGACAGGATTGTGTTGAGGAACAGATCTGGGGAAGAGTACAAACAATTTCTGCAGCATTGAAGGTCCCCAAGACCCAGTGGCCACCATCATTATTAAATGGAAGAAGTTTGGAACCACCAAGACTCTTCCTAGAGCTGGCCTCCCGGGCAAACTGAGCAATCTGGGGTGAAGGGCCTTGGTCGATGATCACTCTTACAGACCTCCAGAGTTCCTTTGTGGTAGAGTGGCCAACAGAAGCCACTCCTCAGTAAAAGGCATATGACAGCCCGCTTGAAGTTTGCCAAAAGGCACCTAAAGACTCTCAGACCACGAGAAACAAGATTCTTTGTTCTGATGAAATCAAGATTGAACTCTTTGGCCTGAATGCCAAGCGTCACATCTGAAGGAAACCTGGCACCATCCCTGCGGTGAAGTATGGTAGTGGCAGCATCATGCTGTGGGGATGTTTTTCAGCGGCAGGCACTGGGAGACCAGTCAAGATCAAGGGAAAGATGAGCAGAGCAAAGTACAGGGAGATCCTTGATGAAAACCTGCTCCAGTGCTCAGGATCTCAGACTGGGGTGAAGGTTCATCTTCCAACAGGACAACGACCCTAAGCACATAGCCAAGACAATGCAGGAGTGGCTTCGGGACAAGTCTCTGAATGTCCTTGAGTGGAACAGCCAGAGCCCGGACTTGAACCCGATCGAACATCTCTGGAGAAACCTGAAAATAGCTGTGCAGCGATGCTCCCCATTCAACCTGACAGAGCTTGAGAGGATCTGCAAAGAAGAATGGGAGAAACTCTCCAAATACAGGTGTGCAAGTTTGTAGCGTCAAATTCAAGAAGACGAGGCTGTAATCTCTGCCAAAGGTGCTTCAATAAAGTACTGAGTAAAGGGTCTGAATACTTATGTAAATGTGATATTTCAGTTTTCTATTCTTAATACATTTGCAAAAATTTCGAAAAACCTGTTTTCGCCTTATCATTATGGGGGTATTGTGTGTAGACTGATGAGGGGAAAAAATTATTTAATCCGTTTAAGAATATGGCTGTAACATAACAAACTGTGGAAAGAGTCAAGAATACTTTCCGAATGCACTGTATTTCAATCATTATTTGAATATGTTAGTAACCCGTTGTATAAAAGTAATAATGCCCGAGATGCCAGGGTTTGGAGGTTATATTGGCACGGTTTGCCAGCCCTCATCTTTGTCTCTGGCCTAACTACCCCCGTGCCAATATATCCTCCAAATATTAGCTTCTCGGGCATTATCACTTAAATAAAGGACAGTATATTTGCAAGGTAGAATTCAACGGCTATAGTTCATTCTTACATGTTCTATGTTTGAGCTGCTTTAGAAAAAAAGGCGAATTGAAAACATTATTGGCATCATTGAATTAGATTTTCATAATAACAAGCTTAGACTGATGGTTTAGTTAGCTAAACTAGCAAGTCTGTTTGTTTGGTTACCAAGGCACACCTTCAATGTCTTTCATTATTTTTCATATTACGCTGTTGTTGATTATCGCATGAATAGGACTCCAATAGGACTGGTTCCAAAATCTGATCGGATTTTGTATTGGAACCCAATAAACATATTAGATTATTTTATTTGCGCTAATTTCCTGTACGTGGACAGTATGTGTTACTACATTACACAACCTCACATTTTGACGACATTGAATAGAAGGTAATTACACATCCTTTGTACCTCAGATAAGTGATTTTAGTATAAACGTTTATAGTCATCACAATTACACAAAATCGATAAAATAGATCAATATCAATGGTTTTGTAGTGTTGATTTTCTCTTCAGGTGGTCTTTTTTTTATTTTTTTTATTTCACCTTTATTTAACCAGGTAGGCTAGTTGAGAACAAGTTCTCATTTGCAACTGCGACCTGGCCAAGATAAAGCATAGCAGTGTGAACAGACAACACAGAGTTACACATGGAGTAAACAATAAACAAGTCAATAACATGGTAGAAAAAAAGAGAATCTATATACAATGTGTGCAAAAGGCATGAGGTAGGCAATAAATCGAATAATTACAATTTAGCAGATTAACACTGGAGTGATAAATCATCAGATGATCATGTGCAAGAAGAGATACTGGTACTGGTGTGCAAAAGAGCAGAAAAGTAAATAAATAAAAGCAGTATGGGGGGTGAGGTAGGTAAATTGGGTGGGTAGTTTACAGATGGACTATGTACAGCTGCAGCGATCGGTTAGCTGCTCGGATAGCAGATTTTTAAAGTTGTTGAGGGAGATAAAAGTCTCCAACTTCAGAGATTTTTGCAATTCGTTCCAGTCGCAGGCAGCAGAGAACTGGAAGGAAAGGCGTCCAAATGAGGTTTTAGCTTTAGGGATGATCAGTGAGATACACCTGCTGGAGCGCGTGCTGCGGGTGGGTGTAGCCATCGTGACCAGTGAACTGAGATAAGGCGGCACTTTACCTAGCATAGCCTTGTAGATGACCTGGAGCCAGTGGGTCTGACGACGAACATGTAGCGAGGGCCAGCCGACTAGGGCATACAGGTCGCAGTGGTGGGTCGTATAAGGTGCTTTAGTAACAAAACGAATGGCACTGTGATAAACTGCATCCAGTTTGCTGAGTAGAGTGTTGGAAGCTATTTTGTAGATGACATCGCCGAAGTCGAGGATCGGCAGGATAGTCAGTTTTACTAGGGTAAGTTTGGCGGCGTGAGTGAAGGAGGCTTTGTTCCGGAATAGAAAGCCGATTCTTGATTTGATTTTGGATTGGAGATGTTTGATATGAGTCTGGAAGGAGAGTTTGCAGTCTAGCCAGACACCTAGGTACTTATAGATGTCCACATATTCTAGGTCGGAACCGTCCAGGGTGGTGATGCTAGTCGGGCGTGCGGGTGCAGGCAGCGAACGGTTGAAAAGCATGCATTTGGTTTTACTAGCGTTTAAGAGCAGTTGGAGGCCACGGAAGGAGTGTTGTATGGCATTGAAGCTCGTTTGGAGGTTAGATAGCACAGTGTCCAAGGAAGGGCCGGAAGTATATAGAATGGTGTCGTCTGCGTAGAGGTGGATCAGGGAATCGCCCGCAGCAAGAGCAACATCATTGATGTATACAGAGAAAAGAGTCGGCCCGAGAATTGAACCCTGTGGTACCCCCATAGAGACTTAGGTGGTCTTATAAAAGTCCATGGCCTTACACCAATGCCTGGATTTGAGAGTCAAACTATTACTCAAATAACAGCCAACCCTTGTCACTGTTGATATCCTATTGCGGGTCGTGGTATGTTGAAGTTAAATAAATTCTCTTCTAACCAGTGATACAGTATGTAAATGATTCTCAGATTCAGTGTGGCATTTGAACAGTGTTAGTTTAAACAGTGCATACACACTAAACGTTTGCCCCCGCTCTGTGGATTTCAAAATGATATCGTTATGAGTGATTAACAAAATAGTGTTTGTTGCGTTTAGCTTTCTGCATTGTCGACCCACTTAAATCAAAATGCAACAATCCAAAATGTAGCTGGTTCTCTTCTACAAGTTGTCCTCTAAACAGTAATATACATATTATTCCCAGATTCCATGTGTTTTTTTAGTAAGTTTAGTTTGAACAGGAGTGCAACCTGACACCCCCCCCACGTTCTATTGATTTTAATGTGATATCAGTATGTGTGATTGAATAATAAGTGTTGGTTTCTCTTTCCATTTTGGCTACTCACAAATCAAAATGCATCACTCAAATATGTAGCTGCCGGTCCTCAGCAGGTATTTTCCTTTAGCGTGTGATTCCCAAAAAATTCCAGTTCCCATGTTGCTTTTTGAGTTGTGTTAGTTTCAACAGTGCATACATACACAACCTGATTTCCCCCCTAATCAATATGAGTGATAAATTGCCACCTGTCAAAACAACAGGGATTTTGGTGCATACGCAGTTTATAAGGTGCTTGTTCAAGTAATACGATTACTGTATGTGTAGGTAGTACATTTTATGTTTAGGTTTTCAATATATTACAAACTGTGTATTGATTTGGACACTTCAAAACAGTGTTTTGACATTGGGCTATATATCAAAAGTTATTGTCAATGTGAAGCAGTGACAGCATCATTTTCAACTTATGTTTTAGGAATATAAATGGAACTTTTAACATTCATTTGCAAAAGTATTCTGCTTAATTAGGTAAAAATTGCTGAATGTGTCCAAAAATATGATTTATTTATTTTGATCATCTACAACGAAAACGGGTTTGACTTGCCTATAATAAGGCACATGTATATTTAGCAATAACCATCAAGATAAACATTTATTATCTGCTATAAACAATACAGTAACTCAAAAATGAGATACAAATGGCTAAAACTTAGCTAGCTAGCTAGCTGACCGGCAAAATGTGGCTAACACTTAGGTAGCATAAAAACGAGTGCATAAAATGCTGCACAATGACAAAATATGACTAAACTTCGTCAGGAAACACATACTGTAACATTACCCACAGTTCTTGCATTCGCGCACAGTGAAGGACGAAACAGTTAGAATAATACGGTCAGAAAACTGTAGTGAGCTGAACTCGGTAGTTCATTAAAACCGCAAGCCTGCGCCTGCTGTGACGTCATCAGTCACTCTTAAAGAGAAAGGCTTTTTTTAAATGTGAATTAAACAGAAATGAATATGGAACTGTTGTTTCCCGATCAACAAAAACGGTGTTATTGTTGTTGTACTGAACTAGAATTTATTGGGTTCAATTAAAAAAAATATGATTATATGATATAATATGATTATGATTGGGGTGACAAAATCCTACAAGATTTTGCTAAAACCAATAGGATGACGTTTGTTTTACAATAGCATAGCCCACTGTGTTGTTTGTCCTCTTTGACACTGCCAATCATATGCAGGGAGTGCAGAAGTTCTGTGTTGGTAGAGTTTATTGTTGACTTAATAGTTTAATAATTACGTACATCTGTGGGGTGACTTTCTGTGCAGGGCGTCAGATAAGAGCATGATTGGTCCACAGATATTTAGCAAAGTAGGCCAAAAACATTGGTGGTGAAGGGATCTTGTTGTAACCGTTTTTGAGTTAGACCACCTGGGTGTAAATTGCCACATAGCGAGAGTGCAGCATGAAGAGTTCTGTTTTCTAAGAAGCACTCATGCATTCCTTTCCATCTTTCCCTTTTTTCCTGGTTGGAGAAACAATAGACCCATGATTGGCACATCTCTTCAGGATTGGAGAGAGAGGGTGACTGGTTGAGCAAATCATGATGGCAAACACGACAGTGGCTCAGAAAACTGCAGTCAATAGGGGCCACCCATTAAATAATTTGTGCTCCATTTGGATAGTCATAATGGCCAGTTGCTATTTCCACTAAAATAGTATTTTCAAGTCTCTGTTTCTCTAAAACAATCTATTTGGAATGAAAGAAATAGCATTAAATAGGTACGCCTCCATAGTGACAGGGGGCCTTTGGAATTTTTCATTATTGTTTTAGGTTTCGCCATCTCAAAGATAGTCAAATGTTTGCCGCATTCTATTTCATGTTTTAGCATGGAAAACACACGCACAAACACACTCAGTGTGTAATTTCTCAACATTACAGATAATTAGAAGGTTCAACATGTTTGTCCAAGGCTTTCTGGGTTGTGATCATTCCCACAAAAATCTTATGTTCTCATAAACATTTCATTTAGACTATATTTGGGTGGTTAAAGATGATTAAAGCAGACCCAATTGTATGAAATAGTTAATTATGTCAAACTAGTACGAGTTTTATTTGAAATACATGGTTTGGTTAGGCATGGGTGAAAATAAGTGGTAGATAAAGTGAGCAGGCCTTGGTGCCACATGTGCTGATATGAAACAACACACGGTCCAATGTGCTCAGCAAGGAGAGAATTCATTATGAATCCTTATTTGGCTGCCCTGAAAACATACGTGCAGAGGCAAATACAGAGGCAAATATGGACAGCCCATTGTAAATGAACAGGGCTACATGCACACAAACATACAAAGACTGTTGACACTGGTAGTCATATACAGCTGATAGTATGAAAGTGAACGTATAATAGAAAAATGTACATTGCAACTGTTTATGCTGCTGAAATGAACTCGTCTGTAACATACTTTTGCTTTTGAGAAATGCCTTATATGCTCGAGAGCAAATGTATTTACAGCCATAATCATTACATCCAACACTGTATTGGGGCTACTGATCTTGAAATACAATATTTCCATTCTTCTATACAGTGAACGATTGCAACAGAAAGGAGCCCCTCTCACTGCGAATTAGCCGTGATGTCCGAGACAGTCAGGCCATTGCACGCGGTCTGGGGCACTTTGGTGCTGGGTTTGATGGAGTATGTCAGTCCAATCAGCCAGGCTTCCTGAGCCTGATTGGGCCTGCCAGCCAGAGAGGTGTTCTGAAGGAGGCCTGATATTACCTGTACAGCCATCTGACAGCAAGCATATGGCCAAGCCAGCAGGCACTCATCAAGCAGCACCCCCCTTTCCTCCTCCTGCCCCCGCCTCCTCAGTCCCCCTGCCTTCCCAGTCTCTCTGCCCAGGCCAAAGATAAGAAAGACAATAAGCTGACACATATAAAATAACATTTGGGGCCAGACTTTTTTAATCTTGTCATGCACATTATGTATGAATGCACATTATACAGTATGAATGAACACTATACATTTGTCTCCATAGAGAACAACAATAGTTGAGTAAAGAATCATTTCCCCTCACAAGGGGTTTTGAGGATGCTCGAAGAAACCGCACTTACGGGTGTGACTCCACAAGCTTCATCCTCCCAGCAGCACTTGAACTCAGAGAGAGTAGCTAGGCATTACTAAAGTTCCGGGGGAAATTTTCCCTAAAGTTGATGAGCCATGGCGGATGAGTAGATGACTCAAGTTAATTATTATTGAATTTGTTTGTCTTGCTCTGCTGACACTCGCCTCAGCCGCAATGGAACGATGACAGTGGGTATTCTCATTAAAGCAGATGTTGCATGTTATTTGGGAAGTACCATTTTTAAACCAATGGGCTATAAGGATATGAGATATATGATTGGTCCCCTGTTAAACATTTGTAGGAACCTTTATACTGTGTTAGTTGTTGGACCAGTTCTGGACTTGTTCCACTCCAATTCCATGTTTAGATTTTCCTAATTTATATTGAGTTATTAGCTCATTTAAAATGAGTTTATTTCCAGAACATTGGAAAGTCCAGAGCCCTGGTGATGTTGCTTCACCAATGGATTGGGATCCTATACCAATGTAGCATACTGTACCATAACCAAAGTACTTTATGTGTTATCAATATAACCTGTTTTGAAATCGGAATGAAAATAAAAAACAGAACAGTGGCTATGACATATTTCCTCACATTGCACCTCAACGTGTCTGAAAATATCCGACCTGTCAGAGTTGACATGACAGGAGAAAATGAACGCTAAATTGTGCATATGTCACAAATGACCTCCATCAAACGCATAATCTGAAAATCATATGATCCGACACGAAACAGAAATCAACAATGTGAACATAATATGATATAATTGTTTGACGTTTGAGGAACAGACTTGCCTTCTGTTCCTTGTTTCAAACAGCCATATGTTGTGGAAAAATTAGACTCACCTATAGTCTCAAACTGTCTCCCGTTTGATCCATAGCTCTTATCCTGCCTGTGTGAGAATGGGGGAAGTACCAGACATCTCCACAGCATCACACCAGGGACTTGGTGCTCCCCGCTGACTAAATCAAAGGCAGTGTGCAATCACACATGCTCCTTAAATTAACCAGAGGGATCCCTTGAATGGGCCTAATGTCAGCTAACAGTAGATACAACATTTGTATACATTTACTATGCATCATAGTAAAAAAAGGTGTTAAATCACTCTGGATGTATTTTCACACACTTTCCAATAGTGTCTGATTTAGGGAATAGCTTACACTGTACAGAGCCAGGGCACTTTGTTTCACACACAGCCAGTGGTCTTGTGAGGGCAGACCAAACAGAAAATGAACTGTCAATACTGCTTTACTTAAGTCAAATGTTTGTTTTAAATTCAGCATGTCATCCTGGCACAGACTTCAGATTGGCTGCCAATTGTGTTTGTCTCCAAATGAAGCCTTTCTCAAGTTCCTCTTGATTTAGCTGTTCTTCTGAGGGTGTCCTCCATTGAGTCAAAACAAAAGGACCTGCCAAGAAAATCTGAACCACATTTTCAGTGAAAATACAAATTTGACCAAAAATGTGTGGACATTTATTGCATGGTGAAATGACATCAAAATAATATTCACATGCATCATATTTCACATAGTAATTTATTTTTTCTCCCAAATTTCATGGTATCCAATTGGTAGTTAAGGTCTTGTCTCATCGCTGCAACTCCCATACAGACTCGAGAGTCGTGCATCCTCCAAAACACAACCCAACCAAGCAGCGCTGCTTCTTGACACAATGCCCACGTAACCCAGAAGCACCAATGTGTCAGAGGAAAGACTGTACACCTGGTGACCGTGTCAGTGTGCACTGCACCCGGCCCACCACAGGAGTCTCTAATGCACGACGGGACAAGGACGTCCCTGCCGGCCAAACCCTCCTTTAACCCAGACGACGCTGGGCCTCCCTGTCGCGGCCGGCTACGGCAGAGCCTGGACTCGAACCCAGAATCTCTAGAGGGACAGCTAGCACTGTGATGCAGTGCCTTAGACCACTGCTCCACTCAGGAGGCTGTAAGAATCACTTTACATTAAATCTTCATTACAACATGAAGACTCTAACATGTTTGTGCTGTAGCTATTCCTTCCTAGCCACAAGCAAACACCTCACATCTCCCTCTCTCTTTCTCTCTCTTCCAAACTCCTCCATTTCTGACCAGTCTACTGTAACATACCGCACACTTTTTAACTCTGTAACCACACACACGCACATACGCACGCGCACACGCACACACACACACGGCAAGGTTTCTCTTTTATTTTTGTCTCACACAATACGGAGGAGCATTTGTCATTGGTTATCAGGTGATGATATATTGGTTAGCCTGCAGAGAAACATCTGTTGTGCATAGGCCAGTATTCATAGCCACCAGCTGTACAGAATCACACCGGAGGAAGAGTCCACCGTGGAGGGAGGAGAAGAGACATACTGCCTGCCTGTCTAACAGATGCTGTTTCTTGTTATCATGCTCTTGCTATCTTATTTATATGGCGAGTCACCAACTCACACCTCCCTCCCTCCCTCCCTCCCTCCCTCCCTCCCTCCCTCCCTCCCTCCCTCCCTCCCATACACCCGTCCCCCTGCCCACACACACAGATACACACCCAAACACTTAACCTCAGGGATCAGCTTTTATATACATTCAAGACCTTTTTTATAGATGCTAACTGGTACATGTAAAATGGAAGCCTTTTACTGGATATTTTGTGTGTCCTGATGTATCCCGAGCCTTGAGTTAATGTTGAAGCACAAAAAGATATCATAAAACCTGAAATATGTTTACCTTGCATAGATACAAACAAAACTCTGTATTTTCTTTCTCAGTCTCTATCTCTCCCTTTGTCTGTCTCTCTCCATCCCTCCCTCTCCTTCTCTCTCGCTCTCTCACTCGCTGTCATCTCCATACATTAGTTCCCCTTCCAACACCTTTAGTTGCTCACCACAGCCCTTCGTTGACAGGCTCCTACTGTGAAATTTATGTCACATATTTAATATGGACATGGGAATGATTATCAAATCCATAGATGCCAGGAGAGTCCGATCTTCCCTAAATAATGGATGAGCCGAGGATGTGACTCAATTTGTGAGCAGCAAAGAAAGACAAGGCGGGAGGATAGCCATCGACATCAACCCCCCCCCCCCCCCCCCGCCGCCCAGCCCCCCGTCTCTTCTCTCCAGAACGTCATTATTCTGGTCGATCTTTTCTCTCCTCACTTGACATCATTCAATGTAATCATCCTTCAATAAAAAAAACTGCTCGTAATAAAAGGAACAACCTGGGTCAATACACAGAATATGACCTCTCGTGTGAGACAGGGTATAAATGGGCTGCTTCATCAAAGCGGATAGGCCTCTAGTTACTTTAAAAGGACTTTGACCATGGCCCCAGTTATCATTACGGTTCCCTTGTGTATCATCAGTGTTTGTGTTGGGTGAATATGAGGAAGAAGGATGGCTGCATTAATGAATCAATGGGCTAATGAAGCAGCCATTGTGTTGCTTTATTGAAATACTTTGAGGAGAATCTATGACTGCAGCATCTCTGCAGGGGATGATGGGCTGCCATGGCACGTGACCAGTCACGCAATGGGCTAATGAAGCAGCCATTTTGTTGCTTTATTGAAATAAGGCAAAACAGGAAGTGAGATGGCTTTCCCCATGATTCCTTTATTTTCTTCAAATTAGTAAGATAGTTTCCTACTTTTGAAATGCAACCTAATTTCTAAGTCGTGATGAAAATTCTGTGTTACCTGAGTTATTTATCAACATGTCATTTGAGTATTGGAATCCATTACTGGCTTCGATGAACATTTTGTGAACTTTTTTAAATTTAACTAGGCAAGTCAGTTAAGAACAAATGTTCAATGATGGTTTAGGAACAGTGGGTTAACTGCCTTGTTCAGGGGTAGAACAACAGATTGTTTACCTTGTCGGCTCAGGGATTTGATCTTGCAACCTTCTGGTTACTAGTCCAACGCTCTAACCACTAGGCTACCTGCCACCCCTTCATTAAAAATACAGTAGAGACAATGTTTAAAGTTGATAGTAGCAACCATCATATTAATGCAATACAAATTGAGCTGAGCAGATCAGGAAAAATTCTGAGCACATTTTTTTTAACCTTTATTTAACTAGGCAAGTCAGTTAAGAACAAATTCTTATTTTCAATGACGGCCTAGGAACAGTGGGTTAAGTGCCTTGTTCAGGAGCAGATCAACAGATTTTCACCTCAGGGATTTGAACTTGCAACTATTCAGTTTCTAGTCTAACACTCTAACCACTAGCCTACCTGCCACCCCTCACCAGGAAACCAAATATTGTGTCATGTTGTGGTACTTAGGTTAATGGTGTGTTTTTACCATTCTCTCACCGACTTACAACCTTGTCCTTTATAAAACAACAAAAGTGCCTTTTCTGGGCTTGGTAAGGGTTCGGAGGTCAAATTAGCTGACAGCAGGGTAATTTTCTGGAGACGACACGCAGAGTTGCTGATTATCCCTGAGCTAGCATCATTTTTGTTTATCAAAAAATGGCTAATTGCTTTTTTTTACGAGTAGAAAAAGATTACAAGTTAATAGGAGAAACTAAATAAACAGAATGCAATTGCACAAAGCTGTAGTAAGATGGTAATTAATTTGTGGCCACCCCTGAGCTAATTAGCTAATATAAAGAAGAGAAGCAAGTAAAAAAGAAGTTAATGAGGCTTAATGTAACTGATACTCTGATGGGAAGTCACTCTAATGAATTTATGAATGTGTGAGTGAGGAAATGAACTTTCAATACTTACAACTTGTGTGTTATATGGGCGTCTTGGATGTAGTAACACGGGTTAAAAACACAGATACACATTTGAATATTAATGTGATGTTACTTTTAGAATGGGCTATGACTCTCTTACCATAGCACCTCTGATATGAAAATGGAAATGGTACATTACTGACTTCGAGAAGGGGCCAGGGCAAATGACCAAATCATAAGCCATGGGAGGGCCAAGAGAACGTAGTTCTTGGGGTGTAGGTCGTCTGAGGTGGTCCTCAGGGTCTGGGGGGGGGTTATGGTCTGGAGGTCCATCTGACTTAAACAGAGTAGGGAGGGGGTAATCATTAAGCCGATCTCTATGCAGCCAGCCAGTTCCCGACAGTAAGGCCTATGGTTAAAGCTCCTGTCAGGCCACCGAGTGACAGGCCTTTTGACCCCAGTCACAACTCTACCAGCTGGGTCTCTCTCTCTCATCCCCTTACAGCACACACACACATACACATATATACATTGAGTAAACAAAACATTAAGAATACCTACTCTTTCCATGACATAGACTGACCAGGGGAATCCAGGTGAAGGCTATGATATCTTATTGATGTCAATTGTTAAATCCACGTCAATCAGTATAGATGAAGAGGAGTAGACGGGTTAAAGAAGGATTTTGAAGACTTGAGACAATTGAGACATGGATTGTGTATGTGTGCCATTCAGAGGGTGAACGGGCAAGACAAAAAATGTAAGTGCCTTTGAACGGCCTATGGTAGCAGGTGCCAGGCGTACCGGTTTGTGTCAAGAACGACAACGCTGCTGGGTTTTTCACAGTTTGAAGAATGGTCCACCACCCAAAGGACATTCAGCCAAGTTGACACAATTGTGGGAAGCGTTCATATCAGCATAGACCAGCATCCCTGTAGAACGCTTTTGACATCTTGTAGAGTCCATGGCCACACACCACCAGCCCACCTCCCTTCTGCCCCCCTCAAACATGTCAGCTATCCATCCCTCCCTGGTCGAGTCTGTAAAGACACCCCGTATTACTCCACCACGGTGACCTCACAAAGCATCACTTACACCTCAGGTCTCTCAATAGGTTCGCCATGACATTTACTGTTGACGCGCAAGACCAAGGTTCATGGGTAATTTGAATGAAATTACAGGACCCTGATGAATCCTGCTAGCGAGTGGGGGGGGGGGGGGGGGGGGGTAATCAGGTAATTGCAGAGGCCAGCAGAGGTAGCGCTGCTTACTGTTTTAGACCGACCTGTAAAAACTTCACTTGATGACATGTGGTTTTGTGAGCCGAACGGCACACAATGAGTGATGAGACAGGTATATCCCATCAGAGAATTAGTGTCATATTACATAAATCACTGTCGACAAATGTCTTCCCTCGCTGGTTGTTTTTTCTTTATCGTTTGACACAGTTAATTTGTCAATCAGGCCTGATGCGTGCGAGCAGGGAAAGTGGTCTGTGTAATGGATGCACCATGCAGTGCACACAGTACGTCCAGCTATAGTAGCAAGGAGTGCTCTGAAAACAAACGTAAACATTATCTGACAGAACAAGTGTTACAGGGTTAACACTATTGACCAGCTTTGCTCATCACTGATATTCTTAGTGGATGGATCAATTCATTAGATCTGAAATATGAGCTCATTGATGATCTAGTTTGTTGGTAATTGTGTCTGATCAAGGAGCTAGCAAGATTATATATCCTGCTGACGTCTGTTCAGAGCTGCTATATTGACCAGACCACCCCATTGCATACTGTTCTATAAGCTTGAGTATCTTCTAGCTCTTCAGCTCAACAACAAGTTTATATATGAAACTCTCCTTCTGACCTGTTGCGAGGCGTGTTGAATGCTCGGTGGCAACAATTTACCCCCTAATACGAAACTGCTTCGACTCCACCATAGATATATTGAAGACTGATTCACACATACACAGACAAGCAAGCACACATCAGAAGGGAGGGAGGGAGACAGACAAAGGCACAGAAATGAATGGATTGTGTTTGTGTGTGTGTGTGTGTGTTTGCGTGCGTGTGTGCGTGTGCGTGCGTGTGTCTGTGCGTGCGTTGACCTCCTTATCTGACGCTATATCTTGTAGTAGAGGGTCAAGGCAGAGGTGTGGGCGTAGGTGTCCAACAACAGATTGATGAGCCTTTGCCTATGAGGCCAAAGCAGGTCAACACTGATTTCATATACACCTCTCACACAATATGGAAACATGATAGGTCAAATACAGGTTTAAGTGCCTTTTAGTTTTCTTTCTCCTCCTCCACTCCAACATATCTGTATGGTGTTTGTGCTCACCAGCCTCCATAATGGAAAAACTATTGCAGAAGCATTTCTCTGTCAGCAAGGGTCAAGAGATCATCGCTGATGTCACTCTCAAAGTAACCAGTGGCAAATAGGTCCTGACATGTGCTCCCTAATAGAAGACTAAGAGTGGATAGCTCCCCTGGCTTTCAGACAGATAAGCCATGTGAGACATAGAGGAACAGCTTCCACTGGGTTCGGCTTTTGGGAGACCCGTATCAGCTGTCGTATTTAGGTATAAATAACAGTGGTGGAGTTTGAACGACGGACGTTATTTTTTCTCAATCGTGTCACTCGACTTGCAGAACCAACAATTAGCTTATTATGACTATTGAAAACTTAAGCAAACCATGCATTGAAAGGGTCATATCGTACCCTTTAATTTGTTACTATTGCATTATCCCTTGAAATACAGGGTAAACATTCTTGCTAAGCAAAGTGCAGTTTTCTTTTCATGTGCAAATCATTGCATTGGGGGCTTGCTGACTCAGTCTCAGAAGTCAAATAGTATCGGCATCAGAGACCACGCAAACAAATGCAGCATTACTGACCGGCTCCTCTTCTCAGATTGATATATTTTATATACAAGTAACACCCCTTCCCATCATTTCTCCATCTCCTCCATCCCTCCGTTCTCCTCCCATCTCTCCCTTCTTCATCTCCTCCCTTCATTCCCTTTTCCCTCTGCTCCCATCCCATCCCTCACTTTCCTTCCATCCCTCCCCTTCTCCCTCTCCTTCCTTCCATCCCTCCTCTCTCCCTCTCCTTCCTTCCATCCCTCCTCTCTCCCTCTTCTTCCTTCCATCCCTCCCTTCTCCCTCTCCTTCCTTCCATCCCTCCTCTCTCCCTCTCCTTCCTTCCATCCCTCCCTTCTCCCTCTCCTTCCTTCCATCCCTCCTCTCTCCCTCTCCTTCCTTCCATCCCTCCCTTCTCCCTCTCCTTCCTTCCATCCCTCCTCTCTCCCTCTCCTTCCTTCCATCCCTCCCTTCTCCCTCTCCTTCCTTCCATCCCTCCCTTCTCCCTCTCCTTCCTTCCATCCCTCCTCTCTCCCTCTCCTTCCTTCCTTCCATCCCTCCCTTCTCCCTCTCCTTCCTTCCATCCCTCCTCTCTCCCTCTCCTTCCTTCCATCCCTCCTCTCTCCCTCTCCTTCCTTCCATCCCTCCCTTCTCCCTCTCCTTCCTTCCATCCCTCCTCTCTCCCTCTCCTTCCTTCCATCCCTCCCTTCTCCCTCTCCTTCCTTCCTTCCATCCCTCCTCTCTCCCTCTCCTTCCTTCCATCCCTCCCTTCTCCCTCTCCTTCCTTCCATCCCTCCCTTCTCCCTCTCTTCCCATCCTTCCTACATTCCCATCTCCATCCCACTGTCAGGGAATAACTAATACCTCTTGTTCTGTGTCAGAGGCATGTTGTTGAACATGTGATTTGTAACGCTTATCAAAAACCAACATTCCCGTCAACGGAGCATGTCTATCCCCTCTCTGGCCTATCTGTTCTCTCTTTTTCACAGAACTCCGCAATTCTCTGCATTTTATCAAAACGATTTATTTGGTAGGCTGTTTTAAGTACAGTGTGTGTTAGATGGGGGTAAAAGGAAACCGACAACCACAGAAGGATTTAAGAAAGCGCGACTCTTATCTCTCTGTCTCTACCGTAGCACATTGAGCATACTTCCTCCTCTCTCTTTCTCTGTATATATCTATCTCTCTCTCTTGCTCCATCTCTCAGTCTTTCTCCTTCCATCTCCGTATCCGTGTCCCCCTCTCGACTCCAGCAGTCGATGACTGAGCGAGCAGGAGACTGGCGTTTTCTGATAGAGTCACACCCCACAAATGGAGTCAATCAAGGGCCGGGTGAAAAATTCATTTTCTGACAGGGGGTGTCAGCAAGATCGCCAGACCCCCATGACAACAAATCCATAGCGCTAGCTGAAAAGGAGAGAGAAAAAAAGGGTGGGGGGGGGGGGGGGGGGTTGGGTAAGAAATCCTGACAGGGTGTAAAACAGGAATCCTCTCTGTGGATTCCCGGGCGATCAGAGCCTTTACCTTTCAGCTGTCCATAACACAATTTCATACCAATTATTACCTCCAGTGAGCATGTGACAGGCTGGCGTCTTGGCGGCCACACCGCCCGCATCCCACTAATTCCAAAATGAAGGATTGGAAGGAAGTGTTGCAGTGATTTGTGACAAAGTAACTGAACACAGACGGCCTTATTTAGCAACGTGAGAGTAGTTTGTTTTCATGCTTATGATCGCTGGTGACACTCTCTCCGCCTTGATTTGATGCATGGGTTTAGTTTTGCCCCTAGCCAGAACACACACTCTCAGCTTACTAAGGGCATCACCATTCATGGTGTAAATTGAAAAATAGTTGTAGGGTGTCCATTTGGGTATTTGCTATGTTTAAATCAATAGTTTTTCTGGAGAGCAATCCTTTGTGGTTAAAAACCTTCAACATATGGTTATAGGGCCGTGATTGTCATCATTATGTCCATTTCATTATCAAATGCAATCTTTATGGTATGTTACCCATTCAGTACTATATGTTTTAAACTGCACAAGCAAAGGCTATACAGACTATAGAAATGCTTACTTTGTGTGACAATCTCCCGTAACATCCCCTACCCAACCCCTTCCACAGGAATTTCTCCACTCCAAAGCTCTTTAAGCCCCCCCCCCCCCCCCGTTACATATCTTCCTCATCAATGTGTCACCTTGTTCCAACACGGCAGGAAGTCGACTTAATGCAATGGCGAGGTTAAGAAAACACTGGCGTGGCTGGTGACGGATGGCCTGTCAGTGTACACACACAAAAGTTTAGAAATTTGATCCACCTGTCATCTCGCCTGTGATTATGAATCTCTTCCTCTGAAGTGCCGTGGTCCTTTCAGACTCAGTCTAGCATGGCCTCTCTATGGTGGGCCTCTCTCTCTCTGAGTCTCATAGCATTTGTTACATGGATGAGAGAGCAAACTTCAAATCAGTGCAAAGGAGATAGAACCCCCACCAGCTCATCTTAATGTAAACAATTAAGCCCACCAAAATAGTAGTCTCTCCAGAGAGAGAGAGAGAGAGAGAGAGAGAGAGAGAGAGAGAGAGGGGCCTTGAAACGGAGCGAAGCTGTAATCTGATTTCATTTACAGGACTCATACATTTTTCGAATTGTGTCGGTCTAATAATACCCAGCAAAACTATATCTTTCTTAATTTACATGGAGTAGCTAGGCTACGTTCCTTGGAGGTGTTAACTCGTTTACTGCACTAGGGTCACATCATAAAGACATGATGTTCTGTTGGAAGAGATTTACAGGGAAACACAAGATATCTACGAACAACGTTTCTTGGGTAAAACATTTGTTTTGGCTGTTTACGACAATGGAAATGCCTTAAAAAGCAATCCTACACATAAACCTGCAAATTAATAAAATCTAGATAAACTACCCAAGCTCCTAAAAGGTCTATGAACTCAGATATTTGTCTGGTTATCTTTCTCTTTTTTTCTTGTTTCTATCGTTTTTATCCCCAGGAGAGGATGTGGTGAACACAAAAGGAATGGAAGTGTTTTTATCTTTAACCTCCTGCTGAACTACGGATGACCCTGCTAGCAACTCCTGAGTCAACTGCATTAGCTTTAGGGTGGTAAGACTAAACGTTGAGGGGAAGGAGGGGTCGAAAGGGGGGCCAGGAGATTTTTCATGCTATCCATTACAGTTGTTTTGTTAAGGGGGGTTAACTCAATGACTTTATATCAGTTTTAACTGTGAATCACATCAGGCCAACTGGTCTTTCACTTACGCACAATTGCTGATGCACTAGATGACGATGCCTCTTCTCTTTTGCATATTCTACATGATGGGAAAAGAGGAGAAAAAAGGGGGATATCCAAAAATTGACCCTTCGCTAAGCCACGGCCCCCTTGGTTACTGCTGCAACCTCGGACAACATTTTCCCGGGAAGCCCAATTCCCCATTTAACCACTGTGAAAATCCCCTCACAGCGATCTCAAACTGTGTTTCTAAAACACAATGAAATGAAACACAGAAAACTCTTGGGTATGTTGTGGTGGACTGTCATTACAATTGCTTCCGGTAACCTGATAAAATTATGTTTTTCGTGTAGCTAGACACTGAATGGCTCTGAATTCGCTGTCAGCATACAGTCAAAGCTATAACCTCTTTTGGAGCTAATTAGTGCGCTCAAATAGTATCCTGATGTCGACAGCAGATGGGAGTTGTTCTCATAACATTGCTAACTTAGCTAGCCAACACACATTTTGAGAAGAAAAGTTATATTAAGTGGCTAGATAGCTAGCATTAGCAACGTGTGTAGCATTGAGCTACACCCACAATAACATCTGCTCAACACATGTATGTGACCAATCATTTTATTTGCTCAATGAGACTGAGAGCTAGCTAACCAGCTGAGCTAACAAACAATGTAACAAAAGCGACATTTCTGATTTGAAAAATACTCCATCAACATACTCGGCATTTCAGGAATAACAGTAGCAAATACTCCCGGTGCACTGTTAAATTATTTAGCCATTTAAACTTTAGTTTTTTAAAGAAAACTCTGTTTTTGCCATATCCCTTACTGGCTTTCATGCGATTTAAACATGAGCTTGTCCAAAGTGTTGGATTCGACGACTGTTGCTATTCATTGGAGGGCTGCGATTAGCTTAAAGGAAGGTTCAATTGCTTTACAGAAATCTGCAAATGGCTGTGAAATATATGAATATGGCATATTACGTACAGCAGCATAATTCCAAGACAAACCTTTCATTTTGAACTAGTTTCCTACAACAGACTTTGTAAGACTTTTTTTGTAAAACATACTGTAGTTAGTTTATGGCGAGTACATTTTTTTCGACTAAGCCATGACAAATACAGATTTGTGGAGGTTATCTTTTTGAAATGGAGGTTAAAGTTATATTCCTGTGTTTGCCTGCTCACTTACAGATCTCCAGCTGCTCTGGACCCTGGGAGCTCTTGGGCTGCTGCTGGGCCAGCTGCCCTCCTGGCCGTCCGTGTGCCGTCCGTGTGTGGCCCGTGTGGGCATGCGCTGATACGAGCCTCCACAGGGGGCTGATGGGACTGCCGAGGCTGGGCCAGAGAGGACGCAGATGCCTTAAATGACTTGACACCATGGGACTGGGAAAGCACGACTCGGGAGTAAATCAACCATTCTTGAAGGACATAACAGTGAATGTAATGATAGGATGTTGTGGATCTTAAAAGTATAAGCGTGTGAGGAAGAGAGGATCAAATCCCCTTGTGAGGTGTAGCTTGAGTGAGAGTATCGTTTGTCGCGACCTCCATTATTGAAAAAGAGAGAGATGACAAAGTAACCATGATTCTTCCTAAAGAAACAGAACTTGTATGTCAGGTCATGTCCTGCCTAAACTTTTTGAATAACCAATGTCATTGTGAAAATGCAAACAATTTAGCAAATCATTGTCCCTACCCCTGCATCTAAATGTGCCCCATGGTGTGGACAAAAAGCTCATGTTCAACCTTGCATCTAAGGAGGGAAGGCAGAGAGCAGGAACTGTGTAATATAAAAGCCAGCACTGCCATAAAGTAATCAGTAAGCATTTTTGATATGCAATACATTTTTTGCCCAAGAGTTAAATGACCACTCTCTTATGAACCTAGTTTAATAAATGAGCTGCAAATCAATTATCGTTATGCCGAATTAATCCACAGTTGAGAAGGGAATTATACTTTTCCCCTCTAACTTGGCTTTTACCTTGTATACCTTTGAACCAGTGTGATCCCATTTAGTCCTGCTTGACTGTTCCTAACAGAGGCGCACATGATGGGCCCTGTACCTACCTGGTAGCCCGGTGCCCATGGTACTGGATCAACAGAAGGTCTCTCATTAGATACTAATTCATTTGGAAGCACTGGGACCACAATATCATTATCAACGCAGTGACTTGCCAACGTATTGAGCAGAATGGGCACCACAGTCTGGTGGGCAAAAACGCATCAGGATTTCAATGGGCATACAGATAACAAAAAGAGTTGCTTCCTACCATTTAGGTTACCTCCTCTTCAGTGAGTCTGTGAAGAAGGAAGCAAGTCGTGGCTGAGAAAAAGCCTGTTATTGCCCCAGTACATTAGAGCATGAGACCACGGGCATGTGGTGGCTTCTCTATCTACCGGTCTTCCTTAATCTATTATAATCTATTAATAATCTATTAATCTATTATAGACTGTGTTATTAGGAAAGGGTGTAGCTGATACCATTTCCGATCTTTGATTTGTCATATTCAAGTAAAACAATCACTTTGTGAACCGCTCTCACATAAGAGGTCAGAAGTTGTTGGGAAGTTTTCGGCATAAATGGATACTTTTACATGCAATCTTTAATTTCCCTTTTGTTTTATATGAATATGAAACCAATCAAACTATGCAGCGACAAAAACAACTTGTGCGTATGGAGTTTGGCTAGCGAGGACGGATGAGATGTTGACTGTAGCTAATGTGGCTCACCAAAAATAGCAGATTCGTTGTGAAAGGACGGACGACATCACACTTGCCAAGGAGAATAACACGTTACGTAAGGTAATATAAGTGGTGTGGTAGGTCAACATTGCATTTATGTTGTTGTAAGATTCAGATATCAGGGTCCTGCTTGGGTACTGTTGATGCGTCCCTGAAAAGAACTGCATACGCACGGGCTTTGGCTATCTTTATTTGGATGCAAATGTGACTCTCACAAACAGAATCAAAATGTATATTGTATCATAGTAAACCACTGGACAATGGAATTATGCACCCGGAGAACAATTTAGCTTCATCATCTTTCCATTACTTATTTCATGCTAGCTAACGCTAGTAAGTCACGGAAAGACGATTTAGCTAAAAAAGTGCATAATTCAATCTCAATTTTGATGATTCTGTTTGTAATAGTCAGTCACATTTGCGTCTTTATGCATACAGTAATAGTTTAAATCATTGGTATTTCAGTGAAGAAGTGACTTAAATAGTAATTCTTCACTCTCTTCTGATCATTGGATGTGTGCCTAACCATATCCTATTTAAACTGAAACACTCAGTGAACTCTCAAGGTTATGGGATACACATTTTAGCTATGTAAAACTGGAATTGGTTCCACATTACATTTGGGGTTTTGGTGTATACCTTTGAATGACTAAGCCATGGTGTGTAAAAGGTTGTGAAGGTCAGTCCATCTGTCCACAGATGTCAGTGCGCAGCATAATGTTCCTCTAAAATGTCCTGTCGTTTCTTCCTCTCTTTCTTTTGTGTTTTGACACACAGTCATTGTGACTGTTTTGATCTTGCCCATGTGTCCTGCTGGAGAGGGTTCAAGTTGGATTTTTTTCAGGGTGTTAGGAGCGGAAATCACCCAGCTCTGGCCCGACTCCTCACTACACTCACTCCTCACCTCTCTTGACCAGCACAGAGGGAGTTCACATCACACTCAAACACACTCACTAACACAGTTCACATAGAAAACACAAACTCACAAACACACACATACAGCGTATGAGTGAAACACTCACTGTTCTAACTCTTTCTCCCAACAAAGTATCCACGTTTTCACGATCACAACCTCATGTACCACTGACAGCTTTGCACAAACGCTGGCAAAGTGTATAGTGTAGGTGATCAGGTGGGACGGGAGAAAGAAAAAAGAGCCAAAACTAGCCCCTTTAACTTTTTAAAGACTTTTCAGCATTTGTTCTGCACACTTACCTACGCAAACTCCAAGGGGCCGCAGTGACTGGGGTCCCATTTCAGGGCCCAGCATGGAGCCTGCGAGCTCGTCAGCTGTAAAATGAGAGCGCCAGAGCGCAGTGTGAAAATGGATTAGCCTCGCTGAGATAAGGGGAGCCCTCAGCGAGCCATGCATGCCTTCAATGGGGGAAAAGAAACACTGGACAAATTGTTTTTGGTACATTAAGTAACTGTTACTTTATTTCACAGATGGAAAACAATAACACAGGCTCCCAGGGTTGGAACCACCGCGGCATGGAAGAATGGGAGGGAGAGAGGGAGCTTTGGCCATTGAGCTCTATATTCCCCCCCCCCCTTTCTTTATACGCAAAGTGATTTTCATGAGGACTTTTGACTCCAAGAATTCAACAGATTGACAAATATAGCATATGATGATAAATGACAAAGTGCCTAGTGGGGAGTCAACAGGCTACTGAATATCCATGTTAATAAAAAATAAAATAAAAAGCCCTGACTGTTCCCAGTCAGTAAACGGGCAAGGGATTTTTCGATTAATAAGCGTGCTGCCGCACCAGAACCCTCCAAATTAAATGAGTGTGTCAGATCCTGGATGATTTATACATTTGGACTGATCTAACAGCTCGGCGGAACAGCTATGACACCCTGACAAGCTAACAATGGATATGAAAAATGAGCCAATACCACAGCGCTAAATCTGAGACTTTCAAAGCCAAATGCAACGCACTTGTGGTGGAGACCAAACCCCACACATACTTGGGGATATAATGAAAAGAAAGTGGGGGAGAAAAAAAAATCCTCACCAGATTCTTCACACTATTTTAGCTAAATCATTCATTGTTTATATGAATTGATTGATGGAGACAAATTGGTGGAAGTGGAGCGTGTGGAGCGTACTTTGCCTTTCTGATGCATTTTTGTGGCTGTGGAGAAGCACATCACTTTACCACTAAATGAGGTATCAGGCCTATTGCTTAGGCGTTGACGAAATGGGAGAATGTCAAACCAAGTTAGCGCCAAGGTGCTTTTCAAAACATCACAATGCCGCATCTACTTATATCTACAACTGAAAAGGGGTTACTTCAAAACACCTTGTTTGAATGGGGCCTTATTGGAAGAGAAAAACAAGTATATATGCTGGAATTGGAAACTATTCCATTGAATCCACATACTTTTGATGAACCTGAATAATAGAATGACCAAGCTAGCTGATTAACATAACAACGGTATAAAGTCAACACTTGAAATACAAAAAATCTAATTTACCTCAAGATAAATAATCTAGCACAGCAACTTGTTGTGGCAAGCAGTATTAAGCAGTGGTAACTCGGATATAGTTGGATATGGTAACAGACGCAAACATGGATAGGCAGAAGCATGGTTGCTTTCTCTTGCGTTGTCCTTTCCTCCTCACTTTCTCCGCCGTCTGATGAAAAACTGCATTTTGTTTTCTTTCTCAGAGCTCAGCAGGTTTAGAGGAAACAATTACCAGTCCAGTGATCTCTGCTTCCCGCGTCCCACTGTTAAACGCTCACCGCCCTGAGGTATGCTCTGGAAATGATACAGTTTTAAAGGGGTTACATTTCATCGTTTTCTTTATCCCCTCTCATTCCCTCTCTCTCTGTTCATTCAGAGGTTTTATATCACAAAAAATTGATGGGGGTGAAAAAGAGAAAAAAACAATAAAGATGATGAAAAGCCCATCTTTACAGATCATTAGACATGGCCAAACAACCTACAGCTATGATAGGATATATCAAAACTGACATGTAATAGTTGATTGCTGATCGCCTATTGATTGAGCTATATTTCACAAGGATAGCCCAGGCTCATACTAGCCCTCTGCACATCACACCAGAGCCAGCAGAAGCTACTAGAAGAAAGTAGACTCACTCAATAATACTTTTTGGAAAATTGGACATGAAGTGCTCTATTAAATTAAGTAAATTGCTATTGATATACACTATATATACAAAAGTATGTGGACACCCTTTCTTATTAGTGGATTCGGCTATTTCAGCCACACCCGTTGCTGACAGGTATATAAAATTGAGCACAAAGCCATGCAATCTCCATAGACAAACATTGACAATATAATTGCCTTACTGAAGAGCTCAGTGACTATCAATGTGGCACCGTCATAGGATGCCAGCTTTCCAACAAGTTTGTTCGTCAAATTTCTACCCTGCTAGAGCTGCCACGGTCAACTGTAAGTGCTGTTATTGTGAAGTAGAAACATCTCGGAGCAACAATGGCTCAGCTGCGAAGTGGTAGGCCACACAAGCTCACAGAACGGGACCGCCGTGTGCTGAAGCGTGTAGCGCGTACAAAATGTTCACTTACTATCGAGTTCCAAACTGCCTCTGGAAACAAAGTCAGCACAAGAACTGTTCATCGGAAACTTCATGAAATGGGTTTCCATGGCCGAGCAGCCACACACCTAAGATCACCATGCAAAATGCCAAGCGTCAGCTGGAGTGGAGTAAAACTCAACGCCATTGGACTCTGGAGCAGTGGAAACACGTTCTCTGGAGTGACGAATCAAGCTTCCCCATCTGGCAGTCCGACGGACGAATCTGGGTTTGGCGGATGCCAGGAGAACCCTACCTGCCCCAATGCATAGTGCCAACTCTAAAGTTTGGTGGAGGAGGAATAATGGTCTGGGGCTGTTTTTAATCGCCCAACATCAGCGCCCGACCTCTGAATGGAAGCAAGTCCCCGAAGCAATGTTCCGACATCTCGTGGAAAGCCTTCCCAGAAGAGTGGAGGCTATTATAGCAGCAAAGGGGGGACCAACTCCATATTAATGTCCATGATCATTTCGTTATTTGATTTTGAAGTTCAAGACCCCTTAAGGTATCCTATTTTTTTCAAAATGATTAGATGAAACGTTGAATTTGGCATTGCTGCTATTAGCCAATAGAAACTCATTGAATAACAGATTCACTACATGGAAGTTTGCTCTGAAGTGTCTGTCCTATATCTGAGAGATATACGAAAGATGGGGACCTTCCGGTGAGGCTTGTGGTTGTCCTCTAGAGCAAAATGGAGAATGATGTTGTGTTTGTGAGTGTCATCTTTCAGTAGAATGGCAGGCCAGCCCGTTCGGAGACTACAGACATTTTTGTGAGAAGACACATTTTCGGGATGTGTCATGGTCTGCCAAACATCACTCTAGCTCTCCCACATTTCACCACAGATGCGGAAGGGTGATATCGACGGATGTCGTGGATTGAGCCCATGCAACAAAATTTGATATCTGTAGCTTAAACCGACAGAATTTTTGTATTACGTTAATTAGATTTCCGTGGTGGCGAGGAAATTGTAGGCTACGGGTAACTACATTTTCCTTTCAATTACCACGATGAAAGCAACGAAATGCAATCATTCTGCTGTAGGTATTACAGTACAGCTCAGCTGTACATTTGGGGTTCACCTTTTCTGACCGTGTTTTTCTAACGGAATACAGATGAGAGGGAAATCGTGTGGCTGATGAGGGAGAGGAGAAAGAGGGAAGACTGCTGTGTCGGTAAAAAGATAGAGAACTACTACAGGAGAGAGGGAATGATCATTTGTAGATGGTAATATGGGCCTATGTAGAGAGAGAGTGAGAGCGAGAGAGAGAGAGGTTGAAACAGACCCACTTTCAACATGTCGACACTACAAGACGTTTAATATTTGGAACCAGCCATTTATGTGTGTTGAAAATGTCAAATTGGGTTATGATCAAACAGAATGACTACTCTAGTGTAGATCCTCAGCAAGATGCCTCTGGCCTCTGCTCACAAAGTGGACAGTGAAGGGGGAAAAGGCAGAAAAAAAGAATGGAGGAATGAATAAAAAAAGAGAGAGAGCCTGACAGCGAGAGAGTGAAGGCACTTGAGCAGCAGGCAGAAAGGCCCAGGCGGGCAGACAGGCAGGGCGGCCGAGCCCAGAGTGATTGAATGATCCCATTTCTAGGCTCTTTGTTAGACAACAGGCAGCATCGTATGAAGATTGATACAGAAGTGCTCGGCTTGGTTTGCTGGATCATCAAACGGATGAATATTATACTCCTTCCCCGGATGAAGACAAAGTAACTGTTATCATACTCAATACAAGGGCTTGTCAGAGGCAGAAAATCATCCCTTGTCACCGGTTATGGAACCGTTGCGCCGACTGTCATGGGAATTTATCTGGGAGATGCCGCCACTGTCTGCGTCACGCTCTCGCGTTTATACGGTGAAAGCCTCAGCAGTACCGTAAAGATCTTCGCCAAAGATTGAATTACAGAGCCATGCTAAGGATGGCATTTATGTCCCGTCTATCATGCCTGTCCCCCTGGAACTGTAAATCCCTGATCTCCTTATCAACAGTGTTTATTATCATGTTATCACATTTCATTCATTGTGATGTTAAGTTAACATGTATATCCACATGATTTGTATTTTTTAAATCTTAGACTGAAGAATGCACTACCCCTGAGATAGGCCTATCTGTACCTGACTCTGTATATCAGTAACAATATGGTGAAAATCATGATAAAACACATTACCTACCCAATAAAATAGGATGGCATCACCATTGAAAACATTGAGGGTGTACAAAATATAGCCTTGGATCAGGGGAAGCACTAAAGTGACACCCCTACAAGGACACTTCGTGAAATTGAGCTGTTGAATACCGTAAAAAATTCATGGGATTAGATGTTGGACACCATACCTGAAAAGCATAAAGCAGTCCGAGTAATATTGTTCTGTACTACTTGCAGGCAGCTAACTCATCAAAGATCCACCCCCCCAGCACATAGTGGTAATAACCCTAAGAACTATATGACATTACAGGGCATGCTGTCTTATGAGTTGGAGTATGCTGGCTCTTCTAATATAAGTATGTGCTTCTCTCTGTGGAACAGTTTTATACACACTGTAAAACTGTCATTCATCTCTCTCTCTCTCTCTCTCTCTCTCTCTCTCTCTCTCTCTCTCTCTCTCTCTCTCTCTCTCTCTCTCTCTCTCTCTCTCTCTCTCTCTCTCTCTCTCTCTCTCTCTCTCTCTCTCTCTCTCTCTCTCTCTCTCTCTCTCTCTCTCTCTCTCTCTCTCTCTCTCTCTCTCTCTCTCTCTCTCTCTCTCTCTCTCTCTCTCTCTCTCTCTCTCTCTCTCTCTCTCTCTCTCTCTCTCTCTCTCTCTCTCTCTCTCTCTCTCTCTCTCTCTCTCTCTCTCTCTCTCTCTCTCTCTCTCTCTCTCTCTCTCTCTCTCTCTCTCTCTCTGAGCCAGGTCTGTGCAACACATAAATACAGGCAATAGCAGTGGTGAAGCACTTATACATATTTTTCTTTCCATTCATCATGTTTATATGTACCTGCTACAAAGCCGGCGCCACAGAAAGACTGATTACTTTACATGTTAATACTGAAACGATATGGGAAGTAGGATTGGTTGGCCCCAGTCACTACCTTGCTTGTATTATATTAAATATTCTCAAGATATCAAGTTACCGTGAGGCTAAGAGCTGTGTGTTATTATCTTAAAATGGTCAAATAGCACTTTTATTTTCTTTCGAAGAGTGTAGCTATCTAGAACATAAAACAGTTATACGGCTATCCTCATAGGAGAACCCTTTGAAGAACCCTTTTGGTTCCATGTAAAACCCTTTCCACATAGTTCAAAAAAGTTTTACCTTGAACCAAAAGGGTTCTACCTGGAACCAAAAAGCAGATTTCTTGATTTCTAGCTGATTTCTAAGAGTGTAGCAACAATGAAAGGAAGTTGACGTGGGGGATCGTAGGTGGCTTGTTTCAGCTAGTTGTATAATGTTCTAGATACCAGACCTGGGATAACTATACTTTTAACTATGCTTTGTGGAAAGTAAAAACATTTTCGGGGAAACAAATAGTTACTTTGGAAGTGACGACAACTATTTGAATCCAGCTTTGTACTATTTGGAGAGGGTTACTCAGTAATGTGCTGTATTGGATTTCCCCCAAACAAAACACTTTGTATTCAGGACAAAAAGTTAATTGCTTAGCCACATTTTTTGCAGTATTACTTTAGTGCCTTGTTGAAAACAGGATGTATGTTTTGGAATAATTTTATTCTCTACAGTCTTCATTCTTTTCACTCTGTCAATTAGCTTAATATTGTGGAGTAACTACAATGTTGTTGATTCAGCTTCATTTTTCTCCTATCACAGCCACTAAACTCCGTAGCTGTTTTAAAGTCACCATTGGCCTCATGGTAAAATCCTTGAGCTGTTTCCTTCCTCTCCGGCAACTGAGTTAGGAAGGACGCCTGTATTTTTTTAGTGACTGGGTTTATTGATACACCATCCAATGTGTAATTAATAACTTCTCCATGCTCAAAGGGATATTCAATGTCTGTTTTTTTAATACCCATTTAGCAACAGGCGCCCTTCTCTGCGAAGCATTGGAAAACCTCCCTGGTTTTTGTGGTTGAATCTGTGTTTGAAATTCACTGCTCTACTGAGTTAATTGTATGTGTGGGGTACAGAGATGAGGGAGTCATTCAAAAATTATGTTAAGACTATTATTGCACACAGAGTGAGTCCATGCAACTTATTATGTGACTTGTTAAGCAACTTATTATGTGACCTTGACTTGTTTTTACCTCAATGTATTTAGGCTTGCCATAACAAAGGGGTTGAATACTTATCGACTCAAGACATTTCAGCTTTTCATTTTTTCTTAATTTGTAAACACTTTGAAAAACATAATTCCACTTTGACATGATGGGATATTGTGTCTAGGCCAGTGACAAACCATCTCAATTGAATCCATTTTAAATTCAGGCTGTAACACAACAAAATGTGGAAAATGTCAAGGGTTGTGAATACTTTCTGAAGGCACAGTATTCAAATAGCTTCAAATATTATTACATTTTCTGATAGGTATTCAATTTTTTTTCCGGAGACCTGTATTTGAATATCAAAGAAAATAGTTGCCTTTTAGTTGGAACTGTATATGAGCTACAGTACAATCGACTACCACAAGTATTTGAAAAGTTGGTTGTTTTTTTTTAAACTACAAAATACAACTATTTTCTGACCAGGTCTTCTTGACACCATGTTTTGTTTTGAGGTGTTTTGACTTATGTCATGTCTATGCTAATATGGAAAACAAATTGCTAGCTAGCTAGCTAACCAACAGCTGTGTATTTGAGAGACAAGTGCTTATTGTCCAAATATATGTATGTTTTCAATACAGAGTTGGAGACAAAATATAGTTTACATGTTGTCAATAATCCTTTAATTTTGAGCCAACCTCATCTGTTTTGCCCCAAAATTGCGCACACATCTGTTTTCTCAGTTAATAACCCACCAGTACAGAAGTACAGGTTACACACACAGTACAGAAGTACAGGTTACACGCACAGATAAAGGCTACACACACGCAAACATGCCCCCACACACACACGCACATGCAGTACTCAAACACACGCATTTGCAAAGAGAAGTGTTGGCTAGTCTGGCCTTGTTAAGACGTTGACCCCCACGAGTGGAATGACCTCTTTGTCGGTCGGTCGGTCGGGCAGGCAAGCAGGATGTGTGTGTGTGTGAGTGCGAGTGTGTGGAGAGGGGAGGTTTGTGGATGAGGGTAGCAACTATCAGGGGACAAACATCTCCTGCCCCACAAAACCAGATGATCCATCTCCCTTTTTAGCTGGTGTCAGGAGTGTTTTGTGTGATGATGATTTGACGCTTGGCACTAGGTCCCCCTCTCCACCCCGCTCCACCACCACAATGAGCTATGACAGCCAGAGCTGCTGGGCTACAGCCACGGGAAAATAGCCTTGTCTCCATGGTGAGAATCAGCCCTGAACCTCTCCAACTACCATTCATCCATTTCACTTTACAACTTCATAACTAAGACCTATCGTCTAGTTAAAGACTCTTACAAGGGGATATCATTTCCCAAAACTAATGGTGTACGGAGGGACATTTTCATAAAAATAGACTTCCATTTTGGGAGCACAGTCAGTTTTAAATCAATAAAAATGTTATTATTAATAAATGTGCATCATAGCGGTGTTTTAATTTTGACATTAATATCTACTAATCTAGATGTAGCCTTTGTACAGTAGCCATAGCTCTGGGCCCCGTAGTGTTTCTGCTTGTCTGTGGCACTCTGTAATAACTCTCTCCCCAGTGAGAAATAAAGGCCAGCCAAGGAGGCTGAGGGCCTGTGTAAATGAGATGGTTATGCTGCATTAGCTTCATAAAACCATAATCCTTTCCCCATAAACCATTACATGCGCCGCAACATTTCTGATTTATGGGGTGGAGAATCAATGGGAAAAAATTAATGCTCGCAAAACATCTCCGGGACAGTATTGAGCAGATTTTAATTGTGATTTCATTCTGTATTGTGGCCGTTAGCCAGATGATGAATGGGGATCTAACCTTCCACTCCAGTGAGCACCGGAGAGAGTCTTTAATATGACAATTAAGTGTCTGTCTTCAGATTTTATTGTATCTCTCCCTCTCTATCTTCTCTGTACCCTTCCACCCCCTCCCCTCCCCTCCTTCATCTCTCTCTCTCTCTCTCTCTCTCTCTCCTCAGATCACTTCATCTGTACAGTGCAGCTTTTGTGCAGATTAAATTGAGACTCGGGTTTTCTCCATCTCAGAGCACTTACTTATGTTTTATGACACGCACTAAATCAATTTTATGCTGCTATTGATTTTTTTTCCCTCCTCTTATTACCCTCTTGCTTAAATCGACATAAAACCATTTTGCCTTTTACGCCCCTGTTTCTCCTCACTCCTAGTTCCTGATGACCTTATGTACGCCTAGGACAGCGATGTGCTGCTGGCGGGGTGGGTATGGGAGAAGTTGAAAGCTCTCTCAGAGGAAATATTTGCACTACATTAAGCACCAGTGGGCAGTGCGGCATACGGACACCAAGCAGACATCGTGCAACCAGAAGGTGGCAGGTTAAACCTTGTGCTGTCTTAAGGGTAAAAAAATGACCCACCACTATGTTTAACAGCAGAGAAAACCCCCTAAATTATATTTCTTTCAACTTGAAATTTGATGACTTTTCCTAGAGTGACCCCAACATTAGAAAAAGTGAAACATCACCTTTGTTCATATTTCCATGAAAGCTGTACACCACCAGGGTACAAAGATTGTCTTAGGGTCATTTTTGACCCGGCAGTTATAAAATCATTTACACACCACAAAAACCACAAAGACACACACACAGACAATGAGAAATTGAGATTGTGTGCTACTGATTGAACTCAGACAAAACTAAAACTGTATTGTACACGTGCAGTATCTCCCCTCCACGACACCATACGACTCAAGTTCACAGACAAAGTAAAAACAATTTCAGACAAAATAAAATATTATTGAAAGCATTGTTTACTAATGGGAAATGCAGTCAGAGGCTATAAAGGTGCTGCAGATGACAGTCCCCCCAGTTCTCTCTTTGCTGAAGCCATGAGGGCACGTTTCAGTGCCCAACAGGTCGTTGATCTGATTTTTTCAGATGTCCAGGAGGAACAAGAGAACAATGATTTAGAAGAGGAGGAGGTATCTGAAGAAGAAGATGGGGAAGAATACAACCCAGAGCACAATGCATCATCTTCAGATGAAGATGAAGTCCCCCAAGCTGAAATGAGACATTTTTGTCAAAGAGCAGTAAAATAACATGGTCCTTGTCACCATATGACAACCAGCGCAGGATGGCAGCACAAAATGTCATAAGGATGACCCCAGGGCCCACAAGACATGCAGGTGCCCATGCCCAGGACATCACCTCAACATTCTACATGTTCATCACACCAAAAAATCGTCCTGGAGATTACAAATTTGGAGGGTTTCTGTAACTATGGAGACAACTGGAAAAGGATGGATGAGATTGACCTGCGTGCCTACATAGGGCTGCTAATCTTAGCGGGTGTGTATAGGTCCCGAGGCGTTTTTATTTTCATTTTTTTTGCATTTTTATTTTCACAAGTGGTTTTCACAGTTCATTTTATTATGTATTGCTGTAATATCATTGATTTATGTGATTGTTTTCTCTGACACTGATACTAATTATTGATAGAAATACCTTATGTCAAAAGGTTGCTGTCCTTCCCGGCAGCATATGCCCAGCAAGCCAGCAAAGTATGGCATCAAGATATGGGTGGCCTGTGACGCACAATCCAGCTACGTTTGGAAGATGCAAGTCTGCACAGGGAAGCCGATCAGTGGAGGCCTGGAGAAGAACCAGGGGATGCAGGTTGTGCTTGATGTGACAGATGGATTGAGGGGGCACAATGTCACGTGTGACAATTTCTTCACCTCTTATGAACTCAGCCAGCAGCTCCTGAAGAGGAAGATCACCATGGTTGGCACAGTTAGAAATAACAAGCCTGAGCTCCCTGCACTCCTTGCAACAAAGGGGAGAAAGGCCTTCTCATCAAAGTTTGCCATCACCCCCACCACCACTCTAGTTTCTTACTTCCCAAGGAGGAACAAGAATGTGGTCCTCCTGAACACACTGCACAAAACAGCTGAGATCAGTGATCGTGAGGACAGGAAGCCAGCCATCATCCTGGACTACAACCACAACAAAGGAGGCATGGACAACCTGGACAAGGTGATTGGAACTTACAGCTGCAGGAGGATGACTGCCCGCTGGCCCCTGGTCATGTTCCATAACATCATTGATGTGTCCTTATACAATGCCTTCGTGATATGGATCAAGATAAACCTACCTGGATGATTGATAAGCGGAACAAGAGGAGAGTGTTCCTGGAGCAGCTGGGAAAGTCACTTGGAACCCCACACATTCAAAGAAGGGAGCGCCTCCCCCGCACAGCAGCCTCTGCAGCGCTTGTGAAAGCTGTTCAGGGGGCTGAATCTTGTCCTGATCCACCTGAAGCTGCAGCTGTGGCAGGCAAGAGGAGGAGATGCCAATTCTGCCCGCAAAGAAGGACTGTAAAACAAATATTATGTGCTGCACATGTAAGAAATACATCTGCAAAGTCCATGCACACACACTTGCATACTGTCCTACATGTGCTAATTAGAGTTGATTGATTTATGTTCTTCATGTTTTGGTTTTGTATCTATTATCTTATTTTATTCTTATTTACTGTTGTTGTTTATACACCTTGTGGGTGGGGGCAATGGTTAAAAAAATGGGAGAAGACTAGTATTTTGTAGTTGAATTCCTCATTGTACAGTATATAAGAATATATCACTATGTTGCCAAAAAAGTTCAAGACTGTTATTGTTTCCCTTCAATAAAATGCATTAAAAATTACTTTCTGTGCATTTCTGCTACTTTCTTAGGCTATACAAGTGCTATCTCTTGCAAAAAAAATTGTTTTCACCTATGCAGTACCTTTAGCAATAATAATAATAAACCTCTACGTTAGTAAAGGAAACAATTATGACAGGTGTGTTGTAATAAAAACAAGTGGTGTCCACTGATGAAATGCAGTCTTTCTGGGTAAAGAGGGAAAACCCAGATATTCTAAGTTTGTGATGAATGACAGGTTGTTCCTTCATGCAAAACAGATTTGGGGTTTAATTCAATTAAGCTGCTTTATTTGAGGGGTTTAGTGAAGGCGGGTCATTTTTTACCCTCAGGACAAGGGGAGCATACAGCATGTTAAGACTACACAAGGGTTAAACTATGCTACTTCAGCCATAAAATCTGGTTCAAGTTCAGGGTTATGCATAGGCAGGTTCTGAAATGATAGATACAGTACTGTATGAGAGATATGTAACTTGTGACTCGTCTTTGTTTTGCATATAGTTTTAGGTTAGAGGTCTCCTTACCTTCCCCGTATAGAATGTAAGTTTCCATGTGAGATTGTTGTTTTCTATGCCTGATAGTTACAATGCACTTGTAACGATTCACGCTGTCCATCAAGTTTGCAGGGAAGGATTTATAATGAACTATACTGATCTTGTCTATAGCACATGTTTTCATTATGATTATGTTTTTTTTATCAAGATGGAAAAGGGGTTTTAAGTCACCTTTATAAGTCAACACAAATGACGCCGCTTGCCACATTGATGCAGTCTCTGTGTGTACGTGTATAAACAAAGCGAGAGCCGACTGGACTGAAGGCCGTCTATTGGCATTAACAATGTGAAGCAACACGATTAGTCAATGTAATTAGGTTTGATATAAGCACCATTCATCACCATACTTACTCGTCTTTACGGAGAAAATATTGGACTGAATTCAATTCAAACACGTTATTGCTAAGCACAAGCACAGCACTTGACAACCACTAAACAGAATAAAAGAAAAATTACAGCAGAGAGCGCTGATGGTAACACTTTATTTTGAAGGGTACCTACATAAAGACTTCATAATGCATTCATAAACCATACATACTACATTCATAAGAAGTTCATAGGATTTCATAAATACTTATAGCAATGCAAGGTTAGGATGAATGTAATTGGAGCTGGCTTTGATTAAATCAATTTGTCCCTGGGTTAGCTAGCTGGCAGAGGCCCAGACCCTCACTGTGTCCCCGATCACTGTCGGCTCCATCAGGCCCCTTAGCAAAGAGCTAAACATGAGCATCAATGTGACCATTTAGTGTGTTCTCTGAGCAGATGCAGGCTGAAGGTCAGCCCATTGTGTTTGTTTCACCGCCCCCTGCCTTTCACTCCGACACTCTAGGCCGCTGTCCACATCAAAAGTGTTATTGAAGCCCAATCGGAAACCCCGGTTTGGCAGGGAAGCAGGGCATTAAGAGAGAAAAGGAGAGAAGGAGAGTAAAACGAGGGGGCCCTTACCCAACATGTAGATCTTACTAAACCAGTGAGCCGTGCAGAGAAGAACTAGATTTATACTATCATATCGTTTTAGTTTTTAGTAATTGCAAAAAATTAAAAATACGGAGTTAGACAAATGGGAACGAGAGAGCAAGAAGCAGAGAGAGAGAGAGAGAGAGAGAGAGAGAGAGAGAGAGAGAGATGAATGACAGTTTTACAGTGTGTATAAAGAGAAGAAGAGAGAGGAGAGAAGAACATACTTATATTAGAAGAGCCAGCATACTCCAACTCATAAGACAGCATGCCCCGTAATGTCATATAGTTCTTGGGGTTATTACCACTATGTGCTGAGAGGCTGGGGGGGTGGATCTTTGATGAGTTAGCTGCCTGCAAGTAGTACAGAACAATATTACTCGGACTGCTTTATGCTTTTCAGGTATGGTGTCCAACAAACATGAATCAAGGGTTTACTTATACATTTTGTATGGTATTCAACAGCTCAATTTCACGAAGTGTCCTTGGAGGGGTGTCACTTTAGTGTTCCAAGGCTATATTTTGTATATCCTCAATGTTTTCAATAAGTGTTTCTTTCCTTTCTCGCCCATGTCCAGGAGCCATGTGGGACAGCTTTTCAAATGATGATGTGGATTAACACACAGCAGCTGTCCCCCTCCTCAATCCCTCCCCCTGTCCTTCTCTCCCAGGTCCTGTTCGTCACCTCTCCGGTCACAGCAGTGACAGCACTATGATGGATTAGGAATTGTCATCCAGGACGCTTGTCACTTGTTTACAAGACGGCCATCCCTCATCTCTCACCACCACAGGCCTTATAATCCGGTCTCTGTCTCTCTGTCTCTGTCTCTGTCTCTGTCTGTCTGTCTCTCTCTCTCTCTCTCTCTCTCTCTCGCTCTCTCTCTCTCGCTCTCTCTCTCGCTCTCTCTCTCTCTCTCTCTCTCTCTCTCTCTCTCTCTCTCTCTCTCTCTCGCTCTCTCTCTCTCTCTCTCTCTGAGGCTTGTGGCAGCATGGGTATGTCCCCTATGCAGTGAGGTTGTTGGGAGGACCAGCCCACTGAGCCCAGCTTTCCCTCTTTCTTGCCAGGCTGCAGCTAGAAGAACATGTGGGGGAGATGACTGCCATCCTGCCATCCCCGCTCTGCCCGGCCCAGCATCTCCCAGTGAGACTCTCCCAGTCCTCTCAGTGTGGCCCTTGAGAGGGGCCATAATGTGCTCCTATCAGGTTTAATGGTCCCCACCGTGGACTCACTCTGAGATGGCATTAAAGGGAGGGGGTGGCTGGGGGTGGCACGCTATAATGGACCGCAAGCATATTGTCATTAAAATGTTCCTGAACACTCCCCTGCTCGTGGCATAACCGCTGCCGAGAGAGCCATCATAATTGGCTCTGACAACATGGCATAATTGCCTTCAGCTGGCGGTCGGTTCTTTTACAGTTGACATTGTTCAGGGAAGACGGCGACGACGAGGTGATTGGGTGATTTGAATACGCAGCTTGTTTCCCTATGGCGGCCGTAATTGAAATATGGTACGTGTGAACGGAAGATTACATTACGACGAACACTCTGAGAATCACCTGACAGGGGAGTGATTGAGTCCACAACCTGCCACAGTGTCTCTCTGCGAGCAGAGGAGATATAAGGAGAGAGGAGAGGAAGAGGGGAGGGAGGAGGGGATGCGGGGCACCAGGAGGAGGGATCTTGGCTCACTTTTTTCGGAGTGGCACTGAAGTACCAGCCGGGCATTCCTGGACTCTCTCTATCCCCCCGACTCTCAGACTCTCGGTCACTCGCTCCCTGCACTGCTTTGCTTTGAGTCGTCCACTTCCCCCGAACGAGCTAACAGATGGTCATTCATCAGTCCTTCATTTTAGATTTTCATTCATATTCATATTTCTCTTTCATTTCGGGGGGGAAGCACCTCTCTGCTCCTCTCTAACAGACAAAGACGGGCTGTCTCTGAGAGTCAGCGACGATTCGGGGGTGATTGGGGGGTTGTTGTGGCTCTTTAGTTCTTATTGTGGGGAGACTTACGAACGTATACTGGTGCTACGAAACTGGAATAGGTCTATCAAAAGTGTTTTTTATTCTGCCTGTTCTCTGAGCGATAGTTGGAGATTGAAAATTACCCGATCAGTCCCCAGTCAGTATTTTGGTATTTTGTAATACGTTTTAGACATACCTTGTGTTGTTGTCGATGTTGTTGTTTTTCCGTTCCTTCCGACGAGACACAAAGAAGTGCATAGTTCCACAAAAGTTACAGCGCCACTAAGTGCCAGTATAGACACTGGAAACATAATTAGAAAGAGAGAGGGCAAACGAGGGGGGAAGAGAGGGAGAAGGAAAGAGAGTCGAGGGAAAGGTAGTGGCTATAATGACAGGCTCATGCATCTAGCCTCTTGGTTGCACAGTAGAGAGAATCAGCCGTGCTACTGTTGTTGCTAAGGTAAAAACGATGCAGGTGCCATTTCTCTTGAATCTGCTCCTCCCCTCACTATTGTCTCACATTTGGGCATAAACACAGAGACTGTGCAACCCGATAATATGCAATTAAAAACAAAGATCATTAAAAGTTATTGGTGTCTGCCTAATTACTATAACTTTCCCCTTATAATGAGTGTGCATGGGTATTGACTGGAAGCAAATCTCCCTTTCCTCTTGGAAAAAGCAGGTAGTTACTTTGTGTTAAATCATTAATATAGTAATGATTTTTCCAGAACACTCTCAATTAAGACCAAAGCAGAAAATGACCCAGGGGAGTTCAAGCTCATGCTTTTAAAAGTGTGATGTTCCAAATATATCCTCCACACACTCTCACTGGAGAATATTGATAGGCTCTACTCATGTTTCTGAATCATTTAGTGTAAATGTGACTGACTGTGTCTGTGTGTCTCTCTCTGTGTGTGTGTGTGTGTGTGTGTGTGTGTGTGTGTGTGTGTGTGTGTGTGTGTGTGTGTGTGTGTGTGTGTGTGTGTGTGTGTGTGTGTGTGTGTGTGTGTGTGTGTGTGTGTGTGTGTGTGTGTGTGTGTGTTTGTGCTTGTGTGTGTGTGTGTGTGTGGTGTGCTTGTGTGTGTGTGTATGTGTCTCTCCCAGTGTGTGTGTGTGTGAATCTCACCAAGTGTGTTTGTTTGTGTGTGTGTGTGTTTGTGCTTGTGCTTGTGTGTGTGTGCTTGTGTGTGCGTCTCTCCCAGTGTGTGTGTGTGTGTGTGCATCTCACCAATTGTGTTTGTGTGTGTGGTTGTGCTTGTGTTTGCTTGCGTGTGCCTGTATGTGTCCCTCCCAGTGTGTGTGTGTGTGTGTGCATCTCACCAAGTGTGTTTATGTGTGTGTGTTTGCGTCTCACCAAGTGTGTTTGTGTTTGAGTGTGTCCCTCCAGATTTCTGATCCACACTTCTCCCATCTGAGGGAGACCCCTCCTCCCCAAATGCTACAACAATTACATCATTTGTTAGTTTATTATCTCAACACCTGCAAGACAAGTCTGTCTCAATTTCCCCTTGGTTCCTGTGATTTCCTCCCACCCTTCTCTCTCTGTGGCACCTCTGTGGTGTGGGCTGCTTGTGTCAGAGGGCCTTTGGGCCATGCCAGCCCTCCATGCATTGTGCTCAAGCCAAGTGGCAGTGCCAGTTCACACCCCTTTAGCAGTGAATTCTTGTCTCAACCTTCTCTTTTCTTTTTCATTTTGAATCCCCATCGTGACACCACACACAAACACACTCGCATGCACGCACTCACGCACGCACGCACACACACACACACATACACACACACGCACACGCACACACGCACACCAGCTCCCTCCCTCTTTTCAACCCAACTCCTCATAATATTCACTCAGTGAGGACCAGCAGGGTTTCCAACAAAGACCTTTTGCCATGGAGAGATTCGTTATAGTCTCCATAAACACAATTTACAGAAGGTTCCTTTTGAAATGCTTGACATTTCCTCCCCACTCTTTAGATGTACTCGCCGGGTAAAGTGCGTCAACTTTGTTTTGAATTTATCGCACATAATAAGCCATTTTCACCCAGTTTAATGTCATCGCCCAAGTAACCAGGAGGTCTTGGGCAACAATGCAGAAACTGCAAATGTGTCAAAGGAATGTGTAAAGCTTAGTATAAATCTATCCTGTCCTAATCCCAGGCTCCCTTTCACAAGATGATTTTTCATATGCATATGAGCATTTTTGGTGTATTACTTTCTCACACATTTTACAGCCGGGACAGATTGAAATGAGGTTCCCGAGGGGTCGAGGGAAGGGGGTAGAGCGGGTAGAGCGGAGGACGGTTGTGAGGGAGGGACAGGGGGTGAGAATAGGTTGGAGGGAATTTACGCAACTCTCTTTGCAAGACACTTTCAAATCCACCCCGGGGCGCCATGCACTGCCTGTGTTTTCTGAAATCCCAATTTTCAGTTCCCACTTTTAACTGCTATTATCTAGACATGATCTACACTGTGATCACTCCGAAAGATAAACGTTAGTAGTGTCATAAAGCACAAATAAAAACAGACAGGAAGCTTGCTGGCTCAGTCATGACTGTATTGTACACATTGTTATGGCCACATTTTTCTTAAAGGCACATACACTTTCCCAAAAATATATATATAATACAACATTCCTATAACAAGACCAGTCATGGTCAGATCTTACATCAATTCAGTGCTTGACTTAGGCAGGAGCTCACCAGAGCTGAGTACCGGCAACTCACATTTTATTCTGCTTGATCTCCTGCACCTCTTAATGAATTTGAACTAAAAAGTATTGTCGAGCTCCTGCACCTAAATGTAAACACTACCGGCACCCAAAATGAGTACCGGCGCCTATTTCAGGCCAAGTCAAGCACTGCTCCGATGGCATTTGTCCATAAACATTAGTTCAAGGAAGGTATTGTTTCATGAAATAATCATGAAAGCTCCTAAGCAAAACTCTCAGCTTCTCTGCACATTTGTATGCGGACGCAGTGCGTGTGCTGTGTGACCTGCGCGTCAGTACTCAGTGTGCCTCTTGAGTTGCATCACACTGTTGTCAGCGCATGACATCACTCTACGACATTCTCAAAATGTTCATATGAAAGGCCCGGTTATGAATTCCCGAAGAGATGACACAAGATAACATATGCACTTCCGCTCATGTAAGACATGACCTTTAGAAGGATCCAGGCTTATTTGACGCATTTCTCTTCCCATCCTCTCTCCTCTCCCTCCTCTTCTCTCCATAGCCCCATGTGTGTCCCTCCCTGCTCCTCCCGGCCTCACCCAGCCAAATCCCATCTGGTGGATGTCTCCTCTGGAAGTCATGTCGCTAGCGCTAGCCGTTATTTATCGACCGCTGACAGGGACATGAATCCCAGGCCAAAGCGAAACTCATACAGTTATTGAAAGCATAACATTCCTATCACTTTAGGTGTCAGAGCAGCGACAGGAAAATGAAACAGGTACTCATAAAGGCAGCGGGCGCCGTAAATCACGGCTGAGGGTGGCGAGCGGGACGGACGGGCGCAGTGGTTCTCGGGCTAAGGCGAAGGAGTCTCTTGATTAAATAAGGGGAATTAGATATTTTTGCAAAAGCGGGAAATAACAGTGATCTATGCTCGGTGTCAGTGGGTTGTAACTTGACGCTATTGTGCATTGTTTATTTATTTATTTCTCTGTGTCTTTTTAGCAGATCAATCTATCTCGCCGTCGTAGTAACGCAGGACCGAAGGGAGAAGCGGAGATTCCTCCTCTGGCTGAAACATGGTCAGATTGGTGGCGGTTGTAGACTTAGCTGGCTGGGTTCTCTGACTTCTTGTAGCTTAAAAGACTTGTAGGAGTCTACTGTTAGACACCCCATCTTACCTGGCGGGCCAGTTGTGTGGCTGAAAACATGTGTTTTAGTCTTAAATGTTCCCAGACCTCCAGGATTACAGCTCACCCAGGCTATGCTCCTTCTAAATGTAAGATTGTATGATACATCAAATGATTTACATTTGATGTATCTAATATTAGCATTTGGTGGCAGTGGCTAGTTTATGTGTGGATTGCAGTCTCTCCCATAGATTTAGTAGACCTTGTCGTCCATAGACTGCTTCCAAGATAAGGAAACAAATATTTCATGATGTCATTTTGCTGAATTGTTTGTTTAATATGCATATGGTAAAAACATGACCTCACCGCTTGTACTGTCACCACATGTAGATGAAGACCAGTGTTTAATGTCTTTTTTTTTTTTCTTCAGATTTTCCCACTTTAAAGACATGATTTTGGGACATTGTCTTTCGTCGGCTGGAGGTGTCTGCAGCGCTGATGAGATCTGTGAACTCTGGGGAGTTGAGGTCAAGACCTCCCACCCCATCCATCATCCAGTGATAGACATGGGGAGCAGGCCAGTGACAGGCCTGGACTGGTGGCTGGGGCTTGTGGCTTGGCTGGGTATGGGGGTAGATCGGGGGTCTGGGGGTCGAGGGGGACAGGGGGGACAAAAAAGGAGATCACCTCTTCACCGTTGAAGTCATCTATCATCTCTTGAGCGTCTCCAGTGGGATTTTTGACCACCCAAACAACCGCGTCTGTTAAGACTTTATAAAACACATTGGGATTTGATTTTGATTTGATTTGACTTTGTGTTTTGGAAATGAGCGTCTGCCCAATTACTAAATGCAAAAGCTGACAACTAAACCCACCGCGTTATAGGTCATAGATATACCTATGATACTATGCTTTTGCATTACAGCTGTTTACTGTATCATCTTAGATGAAGTCTATCTAAGGCAAACATACCCACTCTGTTACTTCAGCATTTCAGTTGATCCAATATTAATGATGTCACTCCCTGCTCTTGTAACGCACTTGTAACTGAGTCTCTCTGGACCACTTGTTCCTCACACCATTGAAACAAGTGTTCAACCCTTCAGACAAGTCATTCATCTCTACAGTTGGGGAGTTGGCCAAGTTTTCTTTGTGTGTTTGGGTATTTTTCTGTCTCATTTCTTCTCTGTGTTGACTCTGAGAGACCCCGCTGTCTTTCAGAGAGGAAGGTAGGAGAGCAAGCTGTGTGGACAATAAGATCCAAATCTCTGTTTGTCACGGCGGCATTGAGTGCCACGCATGCACACACAGATCCCCACCCCCACCCCCCCACACACACACACACACACACACACACACACACACACACACACACACACACACACACACACACACACACACACACACACACACACACACACACACACACACACACACACACACACACACACACACACAAACACACACAATGTAAGTGTGAAATGGGGTCAGTGACACTTGACCTGTGCCATCCAAGCTTCTTTCAACACATCAGCCATATCTATGTGTGTGACTGTGATCGCATGCTTTCCTCTGTCTGAGCTGAACGTGCTACTGTCTAGACACTTCTGACACAGTTTTTGCTGCATATATTGTGCACCTCTGTCAAAAAGTTCAATTTTTAAGGAAGTTCCACAAGGCTCGTTCCCTCCCCTGTCAGACAGAGAGTAGCTTGCTGTGAGTTGCTCGGCATGGTGAAATAATGAAACGACATGGGTTCAAGAGTGAAGTAGCTCATAGTGTCTTAATTGATTCTTACCGTTGTTTTTGATTAGGTCGTTGTCGCCGTTGTTGTTGTGAGCCGTGTACAGTTTAATTTCAGGATACCGACTCATAAGAATCATGTAAATAAGACGGTGATAACGTCTTAATACTCTATATGACCCCATCTGTAACTACAGCAAAACCCCTCCGTTGAGATAACACGGAGAATGGAGATTGACATAGATATGCTATAATCCTCCGCAAGATTTGCTCTCTGATTGAAATACATGTTATTCTTTGAGGAGAGAGGTCAAATTTAGTCTCGATGTCAAAATATTTATAGCAAGTGCCGGGTAAGCATTACAGATACGTCCATGTCGGTGTCTTTGTGCGTGCGCACGTGTGCATTCATGCGTACGTATGCGTGCACGTGCGTCTGAGCCACTGCTGTTTTCAGAGGACACATGTGAAGCTGTGAAACTCGGTGAAACAAGCTGCCCTTGCTTTTCTTCTGGTGTCCTGCCGGGGCCTCAGTGGGATGGGCAGTTTATGACATGACAGGACATGCCAACAAATTGCATCACTTCTGCCTCTGTGGCCGAGGACAATGGGCCACCATATGCCGACGTGGGGAAATGAATGGGGCTCATTTGTGCTGGCACCATGAGCCCCCAGTCCCCTCACCCTCCTCGCCCCTGCCTGGGCCCTGTTTGTCCCCTAGCCCCCTCACCCTGCACTGGGCTCCACTATGGCACACAGGCCGACCCAGACAGACGAGCCCAGTCTCTGACATAGAACAGAAAACAACATCAAAAGGAGAGAATCACTTATTTATTCAATAAATAGACATATATGCTTGGCCCACGGCAGAATGTGAACTCTATTTATTGTTGTTCGTTAAAAGTAAATTATAATGAAATAACAGGTTGTTATTATCCTCATTGAATACATTGTCTTCTCGTGACATATACAGATATGGGCTCCTGAGTGGTGCAGTGGTCTAAGGCACTGCATCTCAGTGCTAGAGGTGTCAGTACAGACACCCTGGTTCGAATCCAAACTGTATCATAACCGGCCATGATTGGGAGTCACATAGGACGGCGCACAATTGCCCCAGTGTCGGCCGGTGTAGGCCGTCCTTGTTAATCAGAATTTGTTCTTAACTGACTTGCCTAGTTAAATAAAGGTCACACACACACATACAATAAAAGGTGTGTGAATATGGTATAAATCTTTTAGTTTGTGTCTCGGCATTGGTTGTTTACATCTGTGTCTGTTTTTGCGTGAGTTGGATTTTTGTTGAGCATGTGTGTGTGTGCACGTGTCTGTGTGTATGCGTGTGTGTATGAGTGTGTGTATGAGTGCTTCTGAGTGTGTGCAGGGATGATAGCAGATGATTAAGGAGCGGCTGCTCTGTTGACATGAGATACTAATGAGGATGAAATGAGAAGGTCAGGGCTCGTCTCCAGGAGAGGGACGCCCCTCGCTACCCCCCCTCTCGCCCCCCTAGCCCGCCCCCCTCCTCAGGACGGCCAGCTAATCTCCCTCTTAATCGGCCCTGCCACCACGGCACACAAAAAAACACATACAAAAACACACACACGCACAAACACACACACGTGCACACATGCACATACACACATACATAAACACACTGCAAGCTACACTGATCAGCAGCACTCTGCATCTCCATAATGGCGGTAATTAGCCAGCAGCACAACAAGACCAGCTCAGAGTTATGATTAGCACCTCTCTTTGGGCCCATTCTAGTTCTGACCAGATTGAACCAGTCTGTCATTCTGTGTTCATCCCCACACACACACAACATGTTGTTGACCAGATTGCACTAAGCAATGAACATCAGAAAATGTTGAGACTATTGTTGTATAATTTATCCTGGGGTGGAGGTAACACGCTAAATTGTGACCGGGAAATGATCTAGGCTAAATGACAGAGAGGAGAGGAGAGGAGAGGAGAGGAGAGGAGAGGAGAGGAGAGGAGAGGGTGATGTAGCCAGGATGCAGACGTCATGTCTCCCCTCATGTGAGGGCTCTGGTCTTATAAATTAATGGACATATCAGGGTCTCTATCAGCACAGTGAACTGCTGACCCCACAGGAAGAAGGAAGTGCTCAGCCAGCTGCATGCCAAAAGAGAGAGAGAGAGCAAAAGGCCATAAAAAAAGTTGGGCGTGTGAAGTGTTGGATGGAGGTCTCATAACCCTGACCCCTGCGTTTTTAAAGAGCGGCACTTCACCTCGCTAATCAGACGGCGGTGCGTATCACCGCCACCATCATCCTCCGTGTGTCCTCCTCACACTTGTCATTTTTCACAGTCACTCATGGGGAGATAAGGATCCCCAGGTGACAGGCTGGCTCAACAGGGGAAACGTGCAGGGAGGGATGAGTGTGCGTGTGTGGTCAGGGGTAGGGGAGGGTAGTGTGTGAGTGTGTGGAGAGAGAGAGTGAGTAGAGGGAATTGGAGGGACATGGTCTGTGTCTCGGTTTCCAACTTTAATCATTGACCACCCACATCCACAGTTGAATTACAAAATATTACTTACAGGATGAGAATCACTCCACTCCTCCAAGTAGCAAAACGTAGTGTCCGTCAAGCTCATGAGACAAACTAATGGACACTGAGAGGAAACACTTTTTGAAGGGAAAAGAAACAGACTGGGTGAGATAAAAAAAATTAAGAGAGAGAGACAGAGAGAGAGAGACAGAGAGCAAGAGAGTGTAGAGAAAAGAGAAAGCAAAATAGACCCAGTTAGCACATAACGTTCTGAGTACCATATGTATTTTGCATACAACCTTCCCACACATTTCTGGGAATAGTGCAGGATAGTTGCTTGGCTTTCGAACATTCTAAGTACGTTTAAGGAACTTGACAAAAAACACATATTTTCTTAGTATTTCATTACTTTAACTGAACATTTCCTGATAGTTCAAACAAGGTTACATTTCATTTCAAATTTGGTAATGTTCTAGGAACATCTGGTTTGACACTGGGAATATTCTCAAATAGTTTAGAGAACATAAAGAAACAACGTCATTCTGTGGGAATTTCATTACTTCAGCATAACGATTCCTACAGGTTTCCTCATGGTTCTATTTACATTTATGTTCTCAAATTTTTCAGAAAATGTTAAGAAGACATTAGTAACGTTCAGAGAACATTCTAAGAATGTTATTTTAAACGTTAAGAAAACTTTCCGTAAAAACCACAAGAAAACTTTAGTAACATTCAGAGAAGAACCTTATTTAACCTTTTACTGTAATGGGCTAAATCAGGTCAAACAGAGTGATTCTTGGTAGTCTTTAACAAATCTACTTTGAAACAAAACATGGTTATGGGCTTAAATAAGACAACTTTACCATGTCAGATATAGAGTTGGAATGTATTGAATTTGAAACCCAATATTACACTTTATATACAATACATCAAAGCACACTGAAATATAACACAACTGTTTGACATAGAAACACCAGATTTCTGTCAGTTTTCTTTTTTACAATCTTTATTAATTATGAAATTATGAAAAATATGAATGATATTCCACCCTGAAGCCAAAGAGGGCACTTTTGGTAATTGACTGCAGGAAAAAGCTACAAACAGTGCATTCTGAAAATATTCAGACCCCTTGACTTTTTTCCCACATTGTATTACGTTACAGCCTTATTCTAAAATTGATTCAATAGTTTTTTTCATGCATCAATCTAGACACAATACCCAATAATGACAAAGCAAAATCTGTTTTTTTTTTAAACATTTTTGCAAATTTATAAAAATGTTTAAACTGAAATATCTTATTTACACAATTATTCAGACCGTTTACTCAGCACTTTGGCAGTGATTACAGCATTGAGTCTTCTTGGGTATGACGCTACAAGCTTGGCACACATTCACTTCGGGAATAACTCAAATTCTTCTCTGCAGACCCTCAAGCTCTGTCACGTTGGATAGGGAGCGTCGCTGCTCAGCTATTTTCAGGTGTCTCCAGAGATGTTTGACCGGGTTCAAGTCCAGGCTCTGGCTGGGCCACTCAAGGACATTTAGAGACTTGTCCCAATGACACTCCTGTTGGAAGGTGAACCTTCACTACAGTCTGAGGTCCTGAGTGCTCTGGAGCAGGTTTTCATTAAGGATATCTCTGTACTTTGCTCCGTTCAGCTTTCCCTCGATCCTGACTAGTCTCCCAGTCCCTGACACTAAAAAACATCCCCACAGCATGATGCTGCCACCATCATGCTTCACCGTAGGGATGGTGCCAGGTTTCCACCAGACGGTGCGCTTGGCATTCAGGCCAAAGAGTTCAATTTTGGTTTCAACAGCAGGGAATCTTGTTTGTCATGGTCTGAGAGTCTATAAGAGCCTTTTGGCAAACTCCAAACGGGCTGTCATGTTTCTGTTACTGAAGAGTGGCTTCAGTCTGGCCACTCAACCATAAAGATCTGATTGGTGGAGTGCTGCAGAGATGGTTGTCCTTCTGGAAGGTTCTCTCATCTCCACAGAGGAACTCTGGAGCTTTGTCAGAGTGACCATCGGGTTCTTGGTCTCCTCCCTGGCCAAAGCCAGGATTGCTCAGTTTGGCCAGGGGGGCATCTCTAGGAAGAGTTTTGGTGGTTCCAAACTTCTTCCATTTAAGAATGATGGACACCACTGTGATCTTTGGGACCTTCAATGCTGCCAAAATGATGTTGTACCCTTCCCCAGACCAGTGCCTCTACACAATCCTGTCTCGGAGCTCTACGGACAATTCCTTCAACCTCATGGCTTGGTATTTGCTCTGACATGTACTGTCCTCTGTTGGACCTTATAGTTGTGTGCCTTTCCAAATCATGTTCAATCAAGAATTTACTACAGGTGGACTCTAATAAAGTTGAGGAAACATCTGAAGGATGATCAATGGAAGCAAGATGCACCTGAGATCAATTTCGAGTCTTAGGAAAGGTCTGAATACTTACAGTACCTGTCAAAAGTTTGGACACACCTATTCAATCAAGGGATTTTCTTAATTTACATTATAGCATAATAGTGAAGACATCAAAACTATGAAATAACACATATGGAATCATGGAGTATGCAAAAAAGTGTTAATCAAATCAAAATATATTTTAGCTTTTAGATTCTTCAAAGTAGCCACCATTTGCCTTGATGACAGCTTTGCACACTCTTGGCATTCTCTCAACCAGCTTCACCTGGAATGCTTTACTAACAGTCTTGAAGGAGTTCCCACATATGCTGAGCACTTGTTGGCTGATGAGTTGGACTCTGCGGTCCAACTCATCCCAAACCATCTCAATTGAGTTGAGTTTGGCTGATTGTTTAGGCCAGGTCATCTGATGCAGCACTCCATCACTCTTCTTTTTGGTCAAATAGCCCTTACACAGCCCGGAGGTGTGTTGGGTCATTGTCCTATTGAAAAACAAATGATAGCCCCACTAAGTACAAACTAGATGGGATGGCGTATTGCTGCAGAATGCTGTGGTAGCCATGCTGGTTAAGTGTGGCAAAGCACTCCACACCATCACACCACCTCCTACGTGCTTCACGGTGGGAACCACATATGCGGAGATCATCCGTTCACCTACTCTGCGTCTCACAAAGACACAGCGGTTGGAACCAAAAATCGCAACATTGGACTCATCAGACCAAAGGACAGATTTCCACTGGTCTAATGTCCATTGCTTGTGTTTCTTGGCCCAAGCAAGTCTCTTCTTATTATTGATGTCCTTTAGTAGTGGTTTCTTTGCAGCAATTTGACCATGAAGGCCTGATTCCCATAGTCTCCCCTGAGAGAGGTGACTGTGACCGCTTTTAAAAATGTATTTTGGCTGGTAACTCTAATAAACGTATCCTCTGCAGCAGAGGTAATTCTGGGTCTTCCTTTCCTGTGGCGGTCCTCATGAGCGCCAGCTTCAACATAGCGTTGGATGGTTTTATTTTATTTTTATTACCGAACGATGCTGGGCCAATTGTGAGCCGCCCCATGGGTCTCCTGGTCGCGGCTGGCTGTAACAGAGCCTGGACACAAACCAGGATCTCTAGTGGCACAGCTAGGGCCTTGGACAACTGCGCCACTCGAGAGGCCTCGCTTGATGGTTTTTGCGACTGCACTTGAAGAAACGTTCAAAGTTCTTGAAACCAAAAACAAACGTTCCCACAACCTCCAAGGAACCAAATCTGCTAGCTGGGGAGAGTGAGCGACAGAAAGAATGAAAGAGAGAGAGAGAGAGAGAGAGAGAGAGAGAGAGAGAGAGAGCGAGAGAGAGAGAGAGAGAGAGAGAAATGAGCCTGCCAGTGGTTAATTGAGCATACAGATTCCTAATGTGTTAGGAGGTGGCCTCACAGATGAGGGACGGTACTTTATCAGGAATCATCTTCCTTTGTTTCCTCTTTGAGACTAATGAAGTCTGCCTTCCATAAACATGAGCTGGACACTGACACACCAGAGTTCCCTCTCTCTCTCTCTGATCCCATTCACAAAGTATGTAACAGTGTGTCATCATCCCCCCACCCCTCGAATGTTTACACATATGCAGACACACACACACACACACACACACAGACACACACATAGCCACAAAGACACACCACGTTGAGTTATGAACTAGACTAAACCCGTGTGATGAACTCGCACTCTGCAGGGCTCAACTTTAGAGCATATTCATTATCAAAGCAGACCTGCTTATTTTTACTGTCTCTTCAAACAGCACGCATCCATTATCCAAAAGATTTTGTCTCTCTTTTTTTCTCCTTAATGCCTTAGGGTCAATCACTAATGAGCTTAGCACAGAGGAAGCATGGAAGCTATTACTGAGGGTGTTTGAACAAGGGGGTGATACTGTACCTTATGATTACACCCACTTATATATATATATAAACTAGACAGAGAGAGAGAGACGGTACCGTTGTGTACCACTCTTTGTCTGCCACTATGTGGGACTGGGTAAGTTTTGGTTAAGGTGAGAGCAGGGCCTGTGGACGCCAAACACGTTAACGATGACCTGATATAACACCTGTTTTCCTTGTCCTGCTCTCGCTAGCTAGTGAGAGCCCTTTGCTTTAGCCTCTATCTCTCTCTACAGGCTGGACTAGTGTGTCTGGCCAACCAAACTTGTTCAAGGTGCTCCGTGACCATATGTTTGCTCATTGGGGAGGGGGAGCGGGGAAGGCTGGTCTGGTGTGACCTTCACTCAGGTTGAGCACTGAATACTCCAGGCTCTGTTTGGTTGGGTTCATGCCAGGTGAGCACAGCCTCGGAAAGGACCACGCAACCACACAACACAGACACCAACAACTACTGTTGGTCCCAAAATGGCAGCTAAAATAGTTTAATTAGATCTCACTATATGGCCAAGCTGCAAAGTACAAAAATATATATATATATTGTTGTATTTTCAACTAGACACATTTATGTGTTTCCTTTCTCTCTGCATTCAAGTATAAATATGTTGAAGCACACTTATGTGCAAAGCAAGCATATTGCTATATAGAAATGACTGTTAAAAGCATCATTACGTTGAGACAATTGATGGGTAATCATTCCTGTAATTTGGTCAAAGTCGTCATTCGTTTGGACATTCGTTTTGGACGTTTGGACATTTGAGAAGAAAATTCAAAACAAAAACCATCTCTTTAGATCATCCAGCCCAACACTGATGACAAACTGTTGTATTGGCCAATGGCAGTCACTGATGTCACACTGTGAAAGCCAATCCCTTCGTGTGCTGATGTTCAACATGTTATGTTTCATATCTTGGTTTCAAATGGAACTCAAGCTTACAGCAATACAATACAGTAGTATCTCTTTGTGTCTCATTCAGCATTAAATATACAATATTGGATGATCATATGCATAATACAACTTGATGTATACAATAATAATACATTGACACATTTTATTTTATAAAATGTATATTTCATTGGGCAATTCTAAAGGGTGGAAAAAAGTGCTTTCTTTTCGCCCTCCCCCATCAAACTTATTTCCTTGGGAAGAACACATATTTCTGCTTGAGAACACCCTTTAAAATATGAAATGACTGCCGTCACTGACACACATACCGCCCTGCCACCCCCCACCTTACAACACACACACACACATGAGCACGGAACAACGCACATGAGCATGCTAGGATGCACACACACACACACACACACACACACACACACACACACACACACACACACACACACACACACACACACACACACACACACACACACACACACACACACACACACACACACACACACACACACGCTCCCCTGATTTTGGATGGATAGATGGAAGGGGGAGGTAGGGGGGGACTGAAAAATCTCCTGAAAAGAAAGAGGCCCTCTGGGATTTTCTCAAAGTGGCCCCTCGGTGGGGTGGGGGCTGATGGGGGTGCGGGGGCCTAAAACATGGGCACTCCACACTGTAACCTTAGCCAGCGGGGGAGCAATCTGTCAAATAATTAGCCGTTGCCCAGGACAAAGGTTTTATTTGCAGGAATTTCATAGAAGCCAGGGTTGAATAATATGTCTCTGCATTGTGCAGGGTCATGGGAACATTATCTCTTGCTGGTGGGGCTATAAATGATAATGACAAAAGGGTCTGGCAATTCAATTCCTCAAGCCTTTGTTTCTATAATTCCTTCTCTCTTTCTGTCCTCCTCTCTCTTCACTGTCTCTTCACTCTCTTCTATCTAGCTAATTAAAGACAAAGACAGGTGTCCCTGGAAGGAAAAATGTCTGGCATTCTTCGTTTACCACATTACCAAACAACAAGATATGAATAATGTTGAGAGAATTTGTTCTTTTGAATGGTTCATTGACAACACTACGTATCAACACAATACATATTACTTTCGTAAAATAGTGAAAGAAAAAAAACAATTGATCTGGCAATTATATTTGCATATTTACTGGCTGAGGTAATCATTTTAGATTTGGAAGATATTTGAGACATCAAGATTTGAGAGAAAAATGATTTGAACACGTGATAAAGTTATATTCCTGTTCAGATACTGTTCTCACATAAACCAGAAAAGGGTTGCCATGGTGTCAGAATGAATTTACAGTGTCTAGTTTTTTCATTGGTTGATGGAGGTTCAAATCCAGCTAGGTAGCAGCTTCATGCGCTCCACTCCCATTGCACTGCCTCAGAGGAATAAATAACAGAGACATCACCTGTGGATGTTGGTTTGGTCTCTTTTTTTACCAGTTCCCTTATTCACAGTCACAACTGTCTCTGCTCCATACTTTCACTTCTCTTTCCCTGCTTGCTGAAAACGTAGGAAAACATCATATATCCACTGTACAAATTGTCATTGTGACATTTTCAAACGTTCCAGTTTATGATTCCATGTCTTGCTCACAACAACCGTGAGTTTTAGAGAGAAGATACCAACCTCATAGATGTAAGTGACCGAGTGTTTCCAATGCCTGAACAATGTCCGGTCTCTCTGGCCCCCTACACTTTCTCTCTCTCTGTCTGCTGACCTCTTACCCTTAGGTGCGTCCAAGCAGGAAGTGGATAGCGTTAAAAGGGATTGATTGATTTTGTGGTCTATAGATGATTGTTTATATCATTCCATATGGGAGGGTTGACCTTTAGTGACCCCTCTGTGGGCCAATCGGCTGAGAGTTCAGACCTGTGTCCATTTGCGACTGCTAATTACTGTTAAGGGCCTTGGTTTCGGGTCCTAAAATGGGCTCCTGCGCTGCTTTGATGACAGAAATACAGCAGGGATGCTCTCCTCTGATCTCCCTGTGTACCGCTTCCTACTACCCCTCTGAATGTCAAGCACATTAAACTTAATGTAGCAGCAAATTCTTCTCAATTATTTGTATGTTGTTGTAATGTGAGTTAGTGTGTGTGTGTGTGTGTGTGTGTGTGTGTGTGTGTGTGTGTGTGTGTGTGTGTGTGTGTGTGTGTGTGTGTGTGTGTGTGTGTGTGTGTGTGTGTGTGTGTGTGTGTGTGTGTGTGTGTGTGTGTGTGTGTGTGTGTGTGTGTGTGTGTGTGTGTGTGTGTGTGTGTGTGTGTGCGCATCTATGTCTAAATGGGGTTTGTACAGCTGTGTACGCTCGAGTCAGTGTGTGTGTGTGTGTTTTTGTCCTGACTGTATATACATTTTACAACTACAGCCACAGTGCGTCTAAAGTGTGTTCTTGTACGGGGTGTGAGTTTGTACATCCTCTAACACATTCCTATGCTCGCTTTTAAGTCAAATAATTGGATCATTGCATCCTGTGATCTCCCTAATTATAATGGGACCAAGCTTACAATTTTCCAGTCATTATTTTATATTTTGTTCCCCTCTAATAAGAAGGTGCAGTGAAGCACAACAAAAAGCGATGACTCTATTTCCTGCTCTTTGCCTCACAGCTATGTATAGATGAAGAACGCCTACACTCTCAATATCATCACCCCCCCCCCTCATAAAACATTAGAGCGCCAAATCACAGACACACACATACGAGCGCAAATATAAACATGCACACATGTGCACACGTACAAAACCGCACACAAAAACATTCACACACATGTCCAAAATGACACGTTACACAGGCACGTAAGCACAAATGAACAGTATAAACGATTCAGACACAACTGCAAATACCCAATATTTAGAAAACTTTTGTCTTATACTTATTGTACCATACTCACACAATCACACAAATAAATCACAGCATAGGTACTATTCACACAAATAACAGTCAATCACACTCACAACGCTGCTGATATATCATTGTGTCCAGTCCCCACATCCTCTCATCCCCTCAGTAACACTCATCTCCCCTCCACAGTCCTCCACCCAACTCCAGGGATCACAGCACATCTAACAGTATTTCATCTTGGATTTCGAGATAAGTGAGAGGATTTCAGTTCAAGCTCCGAGCTTAGCATGGGCTGCAGTGCTGCAGTGAGCACCGTACGCTTACATGATGTGGGATTTTTTCCCCTCCCCTCTCTCGCCCTCTTTTCTGGGTTTTGTTGATTTAGCTGTGAGTGGCTGCCTGACACAACATTGGCTATCTCCTCAAGGAGCTAAATAAAGCTAACCCCTTGCACAGTTATTCTATCACAGGACTCTGGGGGAGCAGAAAAAGGGATGTATTTTAATTGACCAAACCCAGGGGCTTCAGTAATACTATAACCACAGGAAACTGGAGACGGGAAAGAAAGGGAGAGAGAGAGCGAGGGAGGCGTGAGAGAGAAAGAGTCATATTGTGCTATTAGAGGCATGCTGTATTTCCTAAATCGATTAATTGAATTAACATTTAAATATATGTATATATATTTTTAAATCTAACAGATCTCGTGCCAGTTGTTTCTTGAGGCTCTTCAACCCCTTCATCAAAGGCAAGGTGATTTCTAAGAAGTGGAACGTCTAACTAGTTGTCCAGCCTAGTTCCCTGCCTATTGACTCATTTTGGCACTCGATCACCAGGACGGTGCTGTGTTACCTCCGTTGAGTTCATGCCCACAAATTCTCCCATGAGCAGAGTGGAATGATGGGTGTTGGAGTTTTATGTTTTGCAGTGTGCCGTAGTGGACACATAGACCTATGGCGGCAGCATACATGTCACAGAGACACTAATGACAGGTGAAGGCATGGTGCACGTGGCCCTTTCCACGGCCCCCACACCCACAACACAGGTTAACCCGGGAAATCAAGAAAGAAAGGAATAACATGGGGAGCACCTGAGAGGAATCCTGAGTGGCCAGTTCCTGGTAGAAAAAGATGGATTGCCTGAATTCTCCACCAATCACAAAACAACACATTGGCCTCAGCATTGATTGATGAAGTATTTAAGTCGTCAATCTCACATCACCCGCTTTCCTCCTCTCTTTTTTTTCTCTCCTCCAAACAGTTGCAGAAAAGGCATGCGGTGTCCGCGGCTCGGATGAGACCTGACTGGTGCAGAGTATCGCTGCTTTTCACCTTTCGATTTCGGCTCAAACGCGCCGAATGTTTCGGGTTGTGTGTGCGAACAATCAACGATTGCTCAAGAGAAAAAGACAGGCGAGAGGAGATCATCCCTTTTTCGTTATAATGTACACGATACACGCTGTAATGAAACGGCAGGCCCGGGGTCGTTAGAATACATCATATTACATGTCATGGCAATAATACTAATTCTCTGTACATGAAATGATTAGAGAAGTACAACATGTCCTGTCCTCTAGGAGCGAGATGATGAGAGGACTGTGGATTTCTAGGAATAGGATTGGCTGTGTTGGGTTCAACCTAAAAGTTTAAAGCTGAGAGGGAGAGAGCTAGACCTGAGCTCATCTGCATACAGACACAGATTGTAATACCCCCTCCCATGTACATCACCAACTCCCTAGCTCTCAGCCAGGCAAAATGCATTCTAACAGGCATCACTGAAGACAACTCACGGCTATGCTATTGATTACAAATCATGATTAACAATAGCAGTATTGATAGAAATGGAACATTAACCTCTGACCCTTGCCCGGGACCTTTTTGTACGCTATGATGTATTCAGTATCATAATCACGCTCGAGTAAACTTGCTGGGGAAAATCTATGGGATGTTATTCATAAAAAAGAAGGAAAAGATCACACCCGCAGCCGTACTGGTAACAATCCACGAGACAAGGCCTTTGGAATGTCAAAGGAGATTTGGTTAAGGATTGATCCGGTCAACCTATATTCTTGCCACAGTAAAAGCACAAATTCTCCAAGGAGTATATAACCCCTATCCATTGTTCTCCTCTCCTAATATGATACCCCCACAAGGGTTTCCACAAGACCTCATTTCTAATCAATGCGTGTGGTTGGTGGGGATCACCCGGTCTCTGCAAATGAATGACTTAACTTTTTTCCTGCGGATTTATTGCATTGATTTGTTTCATTAGCTGATTGATTTCTGCCCCTCTTCCTTCCTTTTGCTTATCAATATGAGAGCTGATCACATCCATCCAGGAAAAAATCCCAATCAGCCTTTGGTAGCTAGTGGAATCCCTTAGGAGGATCCTGAGGGGACAAGGCATGGTTATTGAGCATGACAGGGACTATTGGCTGACAGTGAAAGTAAAATCGAGGTTTTCCATCTGCCTGGTATTGTATGTATGGGCAGCAGAGCTGCTGTATTACTGTTGCTCACCAGTTGCCATGCTAAGGTTTTGCTAGGCTTGATTTGGTTGTCATAGTCCCCTCTCCCTGAGCATCTGTTAAATGTTCACCTGCTCATTATACTGTGTCCTTATTACCAGCCATATCTGACCCTCTCCTTTAATTCCCTTTGACACCAGAACAATGGATAGGAAGTCCTTCACGCCAGCAAGTCAGACTTCACTTCACTGCAGGAATTACAGCTTTTCATTCTCTGTCACTGGAGCGTTTTAGTGACTTGCCCCACCAGCACAACAGTGGACAGCGGTGATCTTTCTCTCTCTCTCTCTCTCTCAAACACATACATGTGATAGATACACAGGCATCCACACACGTGCACACACACACACACACGTGCACACACACACACACACACACACACACACACACACACACACACACACACACACACACACACACACACACACACACACACACACACACACACACACACACACACACACACACACACACACAATGATCAGTCAACCAGACTTTGGTTGACGCGAAAGAGAGAGGCTGTAGCACAGTAACACATAGTCCAATGATGGGCCCCATATTCCAAACACAGTCCTAAGATTTATACCCTCAGCTATGCAAAGTGAAATAGTGGTAATGTGGACCAAAATCAACAACCAAAAAGAAAAGAAACGCAAATGTTCGCTTGTTCTGTTTAGCCCATTATTCCTCAAGCCAGCTGCCTAAATCTATTAGGATCAACACTGTTTGAGTTGTCTCGTCAGAAACACTGACATATTATTTCTGCCTTTCCTGAGCCATCTCGATGTGACAGTCAGCCCTCTAAGAAAACAAGCTGAAGTAATACTGCAAGTCATAAAATGTCTGGCCCGGCGCTCTCTCGTCCCTGTTCTCCCCCTCCCTCCCTTCCACTGACACACCAGAGTTCTCTCTCTTCTTCTTCTCCCCCCCCTCAAAAAAAACCACACATTTTCCCAATCAACTACAATGATAATAGAAAATTCCATAATGTAATACAATAATATGTGATAATGAGAGCCAGTGTCTATGGGATGTCTTATCACATAGCCGACACACATCCACACCCAAATGAATGGCTAAAACACATGTCTATGATAAGATATACCCATAAGCCTGAAGATGTTCATGCTAAAGAATGACAGATAGATTATCTCATGGCCTTTTTCCCTAAACACTTGTACGTGTTTATCCAGCTTGTGGGAATTCCTGTTCCTGGTGTGTATGGAGCCACCCAGACTGAGCTCTGCAAATACTGTGTCACTTAGACCTCGCCTTTTACTTTCACTTTATCACTTCCTGTAACGGCTGTTTGAAGAAGAGGACCAAGGTGCAGCGTGGTATGTGTTCATGATTTTTTATAAAACTGAACACTAGAACAACAAATAACAAAACGGAACAAACGAAACAGTCCTGTCTGGTGCAGACACAAAACAGAAAACAACTACCCACAAAACACAGGGGGGAAAAGGCTACCTAAGTATGGTTCTCAATCACAGACAACAATAGACAGCTGCCTCTGATTGAGAACCACACCCGGCCAAACACACAGAAATAGAAAACATAGAACACAAAACATAGAATGCCCACCCCAACTCACGCCCTGACCAAACCAAAATAGAGACATAAAAAGGATCTCTAAGGTCAGGGCGTGACAGTACCCCCCTCCAAAGTTGCGGACTCCGGCCGCAAAACATGAACCTATAGGGGAGGGTCTGGGTGGGCATTTCACTGCGGTGGCGGCTCTGGTTCGGGACGTGGACCCCGCTCCACCTTAGGCTTGGCCCACTTAGGTGGCGCCTCTGGAGCGGGGACCCTTACCGCCGACCCCGGACCGGGGACCCTCGCAGCGGGCCCCGGACAGGAGGGCGACTCTGGCTGCTCCGGACAGGAGGGAGACTCTGGCTGCTCTGGACAGGAGGGAGACTCTGGCTGCTCCGGACAGGAGGGAGACTCTGGCTGCTCCTGACTGAAGCCCATCGCTGGAGGCTCCGGACTAGAGGGCGTCGCTGGAGACTCCGGACTAGAGGGCGTCGCTGGAGGCGCCGGACTAGAGGGCGTCGCTGGAGGCTCCGGACTAGAGGGCATCGCTGGAGGCTCCGGACTAGAGGGCAACGCTGGAGGCTCCGGACTAGAGGGCAACGCTGGAGGCTCCGGACTAGAGGGCGACGCTGGAGGCTCCGGACTAGAGGGCGTCGCTGGAGGCTCCGGACTAGAGGGCGACGCTGGAGGCTCCGGACTAGAGGGTGTCGCTGGAGGCTCCGGACTAGAGGACGTCGCTGGAGGCCTCGTGCCATAACTCCTCACTGGAGGTTTCGTGCCATTGATCCTCACTGGAGGCTTCGTGCCATGGATCCTCACTGGAGGCTTCGTGCCATTAATCCTCACTGGAGGCTTCGTTCCCGTGCCATGGATCCTCACTGGAGGCTTTGTGCCATGGATCATCACTGGAGGCTTTGTGCCATGGATCATCACAGGAGGCTTCGTGCCATGGATCATCACTGGAGGCTTCTTGCCATGGATCATCACAGGAGGCTTCGTGCCATGGATCATCACTGGAGGCTTCGTGCCATGGATCATCACTGGAGGCTTCGTGCCATGGATCATCACTGGAGGCTTCTTGCCATGGATCATCACTGGAGGCTTCGTGCCATGGATCATCACAGGAGGCTTCGTGCCATGGATCATCACTGGAGGCTTCGTGCCATGGATCATCACTGGAGGCTTCGTGCCATGGATCATCACTGGAGGCTTCTTGCCATGGATCATCACTGGAGGCTTCGTGCCTTGGATCATCACTGGAGGCTTCGTGCCATGGATCACCACTGGAGGCTTCTTGCCATGGATCATCACTGGAGGCTTCGTGCCATGGATCACCACTGGAGGCTTCGTGCCATGGATCATCACTGGAGGCTTCGTGCCATGGATCATCACTGGAGGCTTCTTGCCATGGATCATCACTGGAATGGAGATACACACAGGAGGCCTGGCTCTGGGAGAAGGCACAGGACTCACCAGGCTGGGGAGACATGCAGGAGGGTTAGAGCTTAGCACAGGCACAGAACTCACCAGGCTGGGGAGACATGCAGGAGGCCTTGTCCTTGGCCGAGGCACCGGATGCACTGGACCGTGGAGGCGCACTGGCGGTCTTGAGCGCAGAGCTAGCACAACTCGTCCTGGCTGTATACCCCCTGTAGCCCGGCAAGTGCGGGGAGTTGGAACGTGCGGGGAGTTGGAGACGCACTGGAGACCAGATGCGCTGAGCCGGCATCATCCCTCCTGGCTCGATGCCCACTCTAGCCCGGCCGATTCGAGGAGCTGCGATGAAGCGCACCGGGCTATGCGTGTGCACTGGGGACACTGTGCGCTTCCCCGCATAACACGGTGCCTGCCCAGTCACTCTCTCGCCACGGTAAGCACGGGGAGTTGGCTCAGGTCTCCTACCTGAGTCCGCCAATCACCCCGTGTGTCCCCCCCCCAAAAAAACATTATGGGGCTGCCTCTCGTGCACTTCTCCTCAAGCCAACTCCTCATAGCGTCGCCACTCCGCTCTAGCTGCCTCCAGCTCCTTTTCCGGACGGCGATACTCTCCCGGCTGTGCCCTTGGTCCTTTGCCGTCCAAAATGTCCTCCCATGTCCATTAGTCCATGTTCCCACGCTGCTTGGTCCTTTGTTGGTGGGTGATTCTGTAACGATTGTCGTCGGGAGAAGAGGACCAAGGTGCAGCGTGGTAAGTATTCATAAATACATTTCTTTAATAAATATGAACACTAACAAAACAACCACACGACAAACGAACAGTTCTGAAAGGTGACGACAAACACTAAACAGAACAGAACACAACTCAAAGTGGGAAAACAGGCTACCTAAATATGGTTCTCAATCAGAGACAACGATAGACAGCTGCCTCTGATTGAGAACCACACACGGCCAAACACAAAGAAATAGACAACATAGAACACCAGACATAGAATGCCCACCGAAACTCATATAGAGACATAAAAAGGATCTCTACGGTCAGGGCGTGACATTTCCCCACAAAGAGAGATGCATTTTCAATACGTATCATGGAATATGACTGGATTAATCAGATACTAAAACATGTTTATTGATTAAGGCAATAATTGTTGGTTAAAGTACCCCAGTTTCACCACAATGGTAATCCCAAAAACAACAAAAAGAAGACCAATCTTGATTTCCATGGTTCAAATCACTGTGCGCCGGAGGATTTGGACCTCACTTAGCATTTTTATTATCTGCTTTTTATAATGCTCTATATTCTATTTTCCATCCGTCTCCCTCTCTCTCTCACTCACTCTCGCTGTTTCTCTCTCTCTCTCGTTTTCTTCTTCTCTCACTCTACTCTCTTCACTATAAATCCTTTCAGGGGTTCTGGCAGCAGTTTCCTGCACTTTCATCTGCCTCCCTTGTGGTAGGACCATTAGCCCGGCCGTACCTGCAAGTGTTTGGGAGGCAGCTGGCCCAGGACGCAGCACTGCAATGGGGCTGTAGAGCCCAGAGGCTGGGCCTGGGACATGGGAACGCTGGCACCAAATACCAATGGGTAATTAGACCTTCGTTCAAGAGCGAATGTGGCAAGCATTAGACACAAAGCTCTTTCCGGTTCAAATCATATCTGCATCATGGCCTTCCTCCTTTCCTTGGGAGTTACTTCTTTTTTTCCTTAATTTTTTTTGCCCCCTTTTCTTCTTTCTGCTCTCGTACGAACCGTCAGCGATCACTTGGCTTGAGTTTGTCGCTTTGATGGAGGTCTATTTTGGTGCAAGACAGTAGGAGGTCATCGAATGTTATTATACTGTACATAACAAAATGCATGATTTTAAATTTGTTAAGTCTAAGCTAACTTATTATTTTGTTGTCTTCCTTAAACCCAGTTACATCAAAAGCACAACAACTCACGAATTAAGACGTCCTGTATAATTTCCAAACATTTCTTTTGTCAGCCAGTCTATGTGACAGAAATGTAACCATCAACAGACCTTTTGCCACAGAAACTACAGAATAAACAGAAGTGAGATATGGAATAGATCTAGTCCATTGAGGTAAGAGTTTTCACATGTTCAGATATGACTACATCCAAAAGAACACTTACTGTAACTGTGTCAATTGTTGGACCCAATATCCCTGACCTGTACCTTTACTGTTCAGAACATTATTATTAACGCTGCACTGGAAAGATGGTCAGCAGGTGACATTTTTGACATTTCCTTCTATCTGCGTGTGCCTGTGTTGCAAAAAAATTACTGGTTGATAGTTTTTAGTTCATTGTCTTTTTTTCTATTTTTTTTACATATTTGCAATTATACACACGAGTGGCAAGACGTCCTTGGACGGTTGAATGACACAATTCAAATGTCATATTTGACATCTGGATCTTCTTGTATATTTAGATGTCTGGGCCGTGAGAAAAATGACATTCTATGTTTCTCATCATTTAAGAGGGAAACTATCATGAGGCCTTTCTTGTTTTGTGGTGAACGGTGACATAACCCATAATTCCAATCAAACCACATTGGCCTTTCATCAGAAGTCGCTCCTTGACCTTTATAGTCTGTCTTGCAGAACGTAGGCCTACTAGAGTAGCACTAGCATCATCACTTCAAAAATAGTTTGACAGAATTATACTTACGATTATACTTAAAATTATACGCACACATGCACCACCGGTCAAACATTTTAGAACACCTACTCAATGAAGGGTTTTTCTTTATTTTTACTATTTTCTACATTGAAAAATAATAGTGAAGATATCAAAACGATGAAATAACACACGGAATCATGTAGTAACCAAAAAAGTGTTAAACAAATAGATTTTATATTTGAGATTCTTCAAATAGCCACCCGTTGTTTTGATGACAGCTTTGCACACTCTTAGCATTCTCTCAACCAGCTTCATTAGGTAGTCACCTGGAATCCATTTCAATTAACAGGTGTGCCTTCTTAAAAGTTAATTTGTGGATTTTTTTTTCTTTTTAATGCATTTGAGCCAATCAGTTGGGTGGTGACACGGTAGGGGGGTATACAGAAGATAGCCCTATTTGGTAAAAGACCAAGTCTGGAAAGAACAGCGCAAATAAGCAAAGACAAACGACAGTCCATAATTACTTTAAGACATAAATGTCAGTCAATATGAAACATTTCAAAAACTTCGAAAGTTTCTTCAAGTGCAGTCGCAAAAACCATCAAGCGCTATGATGAAACTGGCTCTCATAAGGACTGCCACAGGAATGGAAGACCCAGAGTTACCTCTGCAGCAGAGGATAAGTTCATTAGAGTTACCAGCCTCAGAAATTGCAGCCCAAATAAATGCTTTACAGAGTTCAAGCAACAAACACATCTCAACATCAACTGTTCAGAGGAGACTGTGTGAATTAGGCCTTCATGGTCGAATTGCTGCAGATAAACCACTACTAAAGGACACCAATAGGAAGAAGAAACTTGCTTGGGCCAAGAAACACGAGCATTGGACATTAGACTGGTGGAAATTTGTCCTTAAGTTTGAAGTCCAAATTTGAGATTTTTGGTTCCAACTGCCATGTCTTTGTGAGATGCGGTGTGGGTGAACGGATGATCTCTGCATGTGTATTTCCCACCGTAAAGCATGGAGGAGGAGGTGATATGGTGTGTGGGTGCTTAGCTGGTGACACTGTCTGTGATTTATTTAGAATTCAAGGCACACTTAAAACCTCTTTGGGCTAGGAGGCAGTATTTTCACGTCCGGATGAAAAGCGTGCCCAAAGTAAACTGCCTGTTACTCTGGCTCAGAAGCTAGAATATGCATATAATTGGTAGATTTGGATAGAAAACACTCTAACGTTTCTAAAACTGTTAAAATCATGTCTGTGAGTATAACATAACTTATTTGGCAGGCGAAACCCCGAGGACAAACCATCCAGGATTTTATTTTTTGAGATCACTGTGTTTTCAATTAGATTTCTATGGGGAACTAGATTTATGAGGCACCTGTTTGCAGTTCCTCTGGCTTCCACTAGATGTCAACAGTCTTTAGAAATTGTTTGATGTTTTTTCCTTTGAGAAATGAAGAAGTCGCCCTTTCCTTTCTGAGTGTACTGTTTTGTTTGGTGCGCACGACCTGGAACTCGCTCCACTTTCAATTGATCCGCTATTGAACACAGTACATTCTGTATTAAATTTGATGGATTATTTACGTTTTAAAATACCTAAAGTTGGATTAGGGAAGTTGTTTGAAATGTTTGGACCAAGTTTACAGGTAACTTTTTAGATACTTTGTAGTCATGTTGGGCGAGTTGAAACCGGTGTATTTCTGAATCAAACGCGCCAAATAAATGAACATTTTGGATATATAACGACGGAATTTATCGAAACAAAAGGACCATTTGTGATGTTTTTTGGGACATATTGGAGTGCCAACAGAAGAAGATTTTCAAAGGTAAGGCATGAATTATATCGTTATTTCTGACTTTCGTGTCGCACCTCCCCTGGTTGAAAAATGTTTGTCATGCATTTGTATGATGGGGCGCTGTCCAGATAATCGCATGGTTTGCTTTCGCCATAAAGCCTTTTTGAAATTTGACATGGTGGCTGGATTAACAAGAAGTTAAGCTTTATTTTTATGTATTACACTTGGGATTTCATGAAAATTAAATATCTATAGTAATTTAATTTGAATTTGGCGCTCTGCCATTTTACCGGATGTTGTCAAATCGATCGCGCTAAAGGGATTTGATCCCTAAGAAGTTCCAGCAAGGCTACCACAGCATTCTGCAGCGATACGCCACCCCATCTGGTTTTTGCTTAGTGGGACTATCATTTGTTTTTCAACAGGACAATGGCCCAACACATCTCCAGGCTGTGTAAGGGCTGTTTTACCAAGAAGGAGAGTGATGGAGTGCTGCATCAGACGATCTGGCCTCAACCAAATTGAGATGGTTTGGGATGAGTCGGACCACATAGTGAAAGAAAAGCGGCCAACAAGTGCTCAGCATATTTGGGAACTCCTTCAAGACTATTTGGAAAAGCATTCCAGGTGAATCTGGTTGAGAGAATGCCAAGCGTGTGCAAAGCTGTCATCAAGGCAAAGGGTGGCTAATTTGAAGAATCTCAAATATAAAATATATTTTGATTTGTTTAACACTTTTTTGGTTACTACTATACATGATTCCATATGTGTTATTTCATAGTTTTGATATCTTCACTACAATGTAGAAAATAGTAAAAATAAAGAAAAACCCTTGAATGAGTAGGTGTTCTAAAACATTTGACCGGTAGTATACAAATTCTAGAAAGAAATCAACACTGTCCTAATAAATTCTGAACATTTGTCTCAGGTGAAAAATGAAGAGGTTGAATGCTGTGTGAGTGAGTGCGTGGTGTGCCTACTGCCTACTCCCACGGCCAGGCTAGAGGACCCTGCTTTTAGCACAGAGGGAGAAGCACTGAAGCCACATTAGCGTAAACAGGAACACAAAAGGAGAGGAGAGAGAGGAGTGGAATGGAAACTGGGGTTGTAAACAGGACCCCCCACAGAGGAATTTCAATTTCATATATCTAATTATCCCTGTCAGATGGAAGAACTGACAAAAAGCTTCCTTTGTTCTCTCTTTCTGTCTCCCGCATCTCTGTCAATTAATTTCAGCAGACGAATATGACTAATTGTCTACTCCACAGCTCTGGCCGTTATAGAAATAGTAATTTGGCCCGCATTGGATGAGGGGTGGTTCTGTGGGTATTCATGCATCCATTTATGATATTTGATCACAATGGGCTGTGCATAATTTCAGGTGATCATGTAAGCAGGCTAACACAACCTTGTTGTAGACATGGGCTTCTGAGCCTTTTTGGAGCCTGCGGTCTTGTAGCCCAGACAATACCCCTGTACTTCCCTCTTTTGTATGAGGAGAGCATTCTCATTTCTCATTTCTGTCACTGGAATTGCTTCTTTGTTTAGAGTGCTAATATTAGCATCATAATTAGACCGAAAGAAAGAGAGTGTTGCGATTCATGCAGATTTGCCCGAAGTGCAGAGTGTGGAGGCCTGGATTCTAGACGAGGTATCAGTTACTGGTGTTTCATGAGGATCCAGTTCAATCAGGAATTTGCATGTTAAATGTTTGTTATCAAACCATTTTGTGTGCAAGATAATTATACAGAAAAACTGAAACGCACAGCTTCATTATCAGTAGTCATAAAAGCTCTCGATTCAGAATGTGTCTTCCTTAAATTCAGCGTCACTATCTCACGCAGCCATAGCGCTGACCACCAACTCTAGGCCTACACTTTTACAAAGTTGAAGTGACAGTTCTCACAGTTTGAAACTGCTCACATGTAAAGACTGTATTCACCCTTAAAATGGGTGCAAACCAATTTGCCGACAGCATATTCAAAGCTTTCAGCTTGAGTTTGCAAAGACTGTATGAACTTGGCACTCAATGGAACTTAACTTATATTGCAAGGTCTGTGCTTATAGTTAATGATTTAAAGTGACTGGGCTAGAGCCAATGTTCTATTCAGGGTATATGAAATGTAATTTGAGTGTCTTTATGCATAATAAAAAGTAGCAAGCAAGGAAGGCCGTGGTGACACATTCAATAGTGAATAGATGCTTTAGCATCACACATTTTAATTGACAAAAAAACGCACTTGACAAATAACCCTGGCTGGCGCAATATTGGGAAGAGCAGCAAACTTAATTCAATGCATCCCTGCTCAAAGTCATCCAAACAAAACGCAACATATACCAAACCAAGTCAGCTTAAAGTAAGCCAACCATTAGAAAGTCAACCAAAACCAAATCAAATCAAAAAGAAAATCAACCAGACTGAACATGAATGTCCAACGCCAACCCATAGACTGTATGAGAGATTGTGGCATTTCATTACCCACGTTCCTTTTCTGTGGTCTCTTGACCAGTTGCCATGGCGCTAGAGCTGACCACATTCATAACCTCTCTCTCTCGTGCTTTCTTCCTTTCTTTTCCTCTCTCTCTCCTTTCTCTTTCTTCCTTTTCTCTCTGTCTTCCACTGCACTACTCATCAAGTTACTTTTCTCTCTCTGTCTTCCACTGCACTACTCATCAAGTTACTTTTCTCTCTCTGTTTTCCACTGCACTACTCATCAAGTTACTTTTCTCTCTCTGTCTTCCACTGCACTACTCATCAAGTTACTTTTCTCTCTCTGTTTTCCACTGCACTACTCATCAAGTTACTTTTCTCTCTCTGTTTTCCACTGCACTACTCATAAAGTACATTTTTCTTGGTGTTTGCATGAGATCCCCATTGAAGTTCCCAGAGTTATAAATAACCTTTGGGCCGAGCATACAGTATGCACCAAACAGAACGAGGATTTCCTGGATCAACGCTTGTCACACCCTGATCTGCTTCACCTGTCTTTGTGCTTGTCTCCAACCCCCTCCAGGTGTTGCCCATCTTCCTCATTACTCCCAGTGTATTTATACCTGTGTTCTCTGTTTCTCTTTTACCAGTTTGCTTTGTTTTGTCAAGCCTACCAGCGGTTTTGCCATGCTCCTTTCTGTCTCTTGTTCTGGTTTTCTAGCTTTCTTTTTTTGCTGTTCTGTACCGTGTCACACCACACTGGATTACTGACCTCTGCCTGCCCTGACCCTGAGCCTGCCTGCCGTTCTGTACCTTGCGGACTCTGCTCTGGACTACTGACCTCTGCCTGCCCTTGACCTGTCGTTTGCCTGCCCCCCTGTTTTTGTAATAAACTTTTGTTGCTTCGAAACTGTCTGCATCTGGGTCTTCTCCTGAGCCTTGACAACGCTAAATCATTCTGACATTATTATTCACCATTTTACAAATCAAACCAGACTCTTGTCTCACAGTGCAAATAATACTAAATATGACGTAGGTCAAATAAAGCAACTCAAACGTTATCATCTTGACGTTGTGTCGTTCCGGATGCTGACTAACCGTCAAAATGATCATAGCACGAAAATCTCTGTTCGTAAAGTGTTTACATTTCAAAGCTAGTTTCCATACAGACATTTGCATTAGCACGTCTACAGTCAAGAGTCTAAGTTGCAAAACAGAAGAAAAGAAAAAAGAAAAAAAATGATTAGCATTTTAAGTATAAATAGTTCCAGGACAAGGGCTGTTAAGTTTGGAATTAACATGTAAACAGTTGGAAATGCCTTCCTCACCACCCCCACCCCACACTCACCCCTGCCTCCTTTTTAAACCTTGATAAATATACATAAAGTCTCGCACAAAGACAGCCTTGTTCCTTTAATGGGACACCCCCTTTTAATGGAGACATATTTCCTAGGATTATATCAGCATTCACTTGCAAATTTTTGAGTTTTAATACTCAGTCAGTTCAGTCTATGAATAAGAGTATCATTTGAATTCAGAGGACACCTGGTGCCGTGGGCTGGGCTATAGTGGGGGCTTGGAGCTGACCTGGTATCACTGCCAAGGCTTCTTTTTCCCAGCCTTCCCTTCCTCTGGCCTGACTGGCTGCTCCATTCAGCCTCCTGCCTGCCGTCTCAGTCGCTCCTCAGATACTGTAGAGCGCAGCTACCCCAGCAGCACACTTGCAACTTTATTCTCCCTCCCCCCAAAAAATTCTCTCTCTCTAAAAGATAAAGGGAAGGGAAATCAGCTTGTCAATCTCCTCTTAGATTAGGCTCGGAGTAAGTTGAATGCTGGTTTAGAGTGTCAGTGAGAAGCAAAGAGAAAACTTAGAATTCAATACTATAAAAAAAAGTACAAATAAGAAGATAAAATAACAGTGGCTCCGAGACCCTCTTTTGATGATTTCTTGTACATTAGCCACTAGGTTGTATGGAGAGCAGAGGGGGTTGGGGGACTGAGGCAGGACTATTTGGAGGAGGAGAAGAGAAGGGGGCAGGGGGGCTATTCGTATGCGTCCCACATCCACCACACACAATAAGGCCTGTATTGCGTTTTGCAAATTTATACCCAGGATGTTGGTTTTAGAGTGTTTCGCTGAAAAAAAAAGGAGATTTTTTTTTTCTCCAAGTAAGTGTCTGCTTTCATGAGCAAGAGTGATTGAGGCACACAAACAAACCTTTGTTTCCCCCAGCTCACAGATGCAAGGCCCAGGCACTGGCTCTCGCTCCGCCCCAACACACATTTGCACTTTTTGTTTTGAGTAAAACACAGGACTGTACGAAGAAAAATAAAACGAGCTAATACTTTCAGATCGAATGCTCTCTATAATCTTCGGAGATTTAAACAGCTTTCATCGTTTCTTGACAGGTTTCTTGACTCTACCAAAAAAGAAAAAAAGAAAATAAAATTTCACGAACAAATAAAATGAACAAATAAATAAGAAGTGTCATCACTTTAATGCGATCCATTAAATATATACAAATTGAAAGCAATATTTGAAAAGTATTCCGATTATGAGCACATTATCCCCATCACATCATGAATTAAATTAAAATTTGAATTTCCATCTTAAAAGACTTTATGTTAGAGGGAAATACACGTACTGTATCTGCCTTCATACTCTTCAAAACACCAAACCTGACTAATATTACCAGAAGAGAGCTGTTTGGCTATTTTCTCATCACTACAGGTAGCATAACTGTACACTGATTGGATAGCAAATTGGATAGCAGGGTTTTGAGCCTATGACAGTGTGAGACAGATTCTCATTCACTTTTAGTGCTTCTTCACCTGCATTGCTTGCTGTTTGGGGTTTTAGGCTGGGTGTCTGTACAGCACTTTGAGATATCACCTGATGTAAGAAGGGCTATATAAACACATTTGATTTGATTTGATTTAGCTTCCTTAAATACACCCCCTCTGGTAAACTACAATTCAAAGGTCACATGGAGCTTATTATTGGTGGCTGTGTGATTTACCTGTAGGATTGCTCATGATTGCTCAATCCAATGAAATGAAAGGCAAACATCCAAAGCCAAATGAAAGTTGTTTCTAAGAGACAAGGTTAATTAAAGGAGAAATTGACAAACAGATCAGATCAGCCTCCCCCTGTGTGAGGCTGGGCCTTTTGACGGAGGCGATTATTCATGTCCCTCCCACAGCACAAATGAAGAGCCCAGCTGACTTCCGTCGACCACCCACCCATCTTCCGCTGCCAAGAAACCTCAAGTACCAGCAAAATACAATCCCCTGATTATCTCAACTGTGTGTTTTCTGTTACACACTGAACGGAACACTTTAAAAAAGCTCAATTATCGCCTAATGAAATAACCTTTTAAGCGCATACCTGATAAGTAAGTGTGTGCCTTAGGCCGGATAGTGAATATAGATAACGTTTTTTTATGACAATTACACTCTTAGATAAAAAGGTGCTATCTAGAACATAAAAGGGTTCTTTGGCTGTCCCCATAGGAGAACCATTTGAAGAAACCTATTTGGTACCAGGTAGAACCATTTTGGCACCAGGTAGAACCATTTTGGGTTCCATGTGAAACAAAGGGTTTTACACGGAACCCAAAAGGGTTTTACCTGGAGCCAAAAAGGGTTCTCCTATGGGGACAACCCTTTTTGTAAGAGCGTAGTTACACATGAATATGTTAACAGAACATCCAGCCAAAGAAACATGTGAGGTCACTAGACAGTACATGCAATATAGCAGATCAATGTATGTTTCCATCAGTGTAGTTTAATAATTAGTCTAATAATTTCACTGTCGACATGTACCCCCGTGACAAACAGGAGCGAGGGAAATGTACACACTGGGATGTTTGCATAAATCTGCCATTTCATTCGCGGGGAGAGCGGTGGGGGAATTCTACGACTCAGATGTGTGTGATTGGCGGTTCCCTTGGCTCTCTGGGTTAGAGAGTTCAGAGAAAAGCCGATTATTACTCTCCCTCAGGTCAAGCCTTCATAAATAAACGCTAGAGCGCCCCGGGCTCTGTGTGTTAGTATGATTAGCATATCATACAGCCTATCGACAGGGCACTTATCATATTACAGCGGCGGCCGCCCCTCGGAACACGCTGAGGTCACATGTACAAGGCGACTGAGCATACATCTCTGTTCATTAGAGCGCTCCGCTGGGACTGAATGAATCATATCAGCACGTGGTTATGGCAGGCAGGGTGGCCGTTTGCCTCCGCAGAGGAGATGTTAAGAGGGGTATTTCATAAAGCTGGAAAAGGGTTATGAGTCGGGCTTCTGTGGCGAGGGAAAGAGAGGGAGAACGGAGGAGAAGGGGAAGAATACAGACGATGGAATAGAAAATAAGCAAAGCATGAGAAAAGCCAGGGAGAGAGTGAGTGTAAGAAGAGGTTGAAAAGACGTCTGCAGAGAAAGTCGTCGTGGATTTGACAATTGGCAAAATAAAGAGTAGCGGGATAGGGAAGGATAAGGGATAGGTAGTGATAGTGACTGATACCTAGAGAGAAACTACAACGGTTGAGAGAGGAGTGCATAGGGCTCAGCAGTAAAAAACGTCAAATTCAAAACTTTTCAATGGCTGTTTAAAAATGAACTGCCGATTTATTAGCGCGTCTCAAAACTGCACAGTGGTGTGAAAATAGCCCGGGCTCTCAGACACGCTGCTCAGATTTCAATTTCAGGGAAGTCTTTGCTCCTCAGTTACACATACGTTTGCTCTCACAGACCAGGGGCCACAATTAACGTCTAACCACTCTGACCGGGGCGAGAGCGCAAAATGACATCTCCTTCTAAGCTCCTCTAAGCCAGCAGAGCCAGGGTAGTGAGCAGAGTGCTGCATCCCTCTCCCTAGTCAAGCATGGACTCTCTTAGGTGGACCACAGCCTGGCAAGGATGCATTTCATCCTCTATTAAAGAACTCTACCAAGGAAATGAGGGTTCTTGGTGGCTGGGCAATGGGATAATATGAGTGTACATCATGCAAAAGTGGAATATTGGCAGAATGTTTTTCCTGTCATGCTTCGCGTTGGGAGAGCAAAGCTGGGATCAGTGTGAAAGCCATGTCCACCAGGCTAATCACATTCACCCCTGGTCCTAGACCTGCTAGGAGACTAGTGACAGGGAGGAGCACCACAACCAAACATTAGGAGTATCATGGACAGACCCAGGCACAGCAAGATAGTTGAGAACTACCACTGTCCACAGGAGAGGACATGTCAATGCTCACCTTTGCTATGCCCTAATTATAAAGTATTTGTGTTTTCTAAGCAAGGCTTTTAACTTAAAGCATAGGTGTTCTCTTCACTCCAGTGAATGTCACTGAGCGATTAACTCAACCTGTTTATGTGTTTCTATGTTCTCGGCTCTATATCTATGTAGGTCTATACTTCACTATCCACGGGCGTGAGGGTATTTATGCACGCATTGAGTGTGAGTGTTGTCATCCACTGCCACCACTGAACCCCTCCCCCCCTTGCAAATTAGAACTTCACACACGTAGTGGCAAGCTGCCGGGTGCTCTGTGATTTCACACGACCAATTAAGACCCTCTTGGCAGTTGTGTGAACCGTTTCATTAGAGGAGATAATATTGCAAAGTGAAATGATAAGCAATCATTATGATGAATGCCCAGACATTACATTCCCTCGTTAATGAGGTGTAAATGATCTCATTCTTTTTTTTTTTGAAAGACTACAGATTAGATTAAAGTGGAGTGGACAGCGCTCCTCCGTGTTCAGACAACTTAGTGTTAATTAGGCCCAATCTCCAGGAGCAAATGAGCCGCAACCCTTTGGTAAACAATTAGGCTCGCATAGCTCAAGGCAATGTGGACAGGGATGGGCAATTGAATGGATGCATAGCTAGGCGTCGAAGCCGAGTTACGAACTGCATCTGATTCATTTTTCAATATCCGTGTGAAATAAGACGGTCGTCATTTCCATTTTCCATTACTGTGTATAACTTGACAGCCTCTTGTATTAGTAAGGCAGTTAACATTAGTGAATGCATGGTGAAACACATCAATATTAATTCCAACCAATTCAGAAAGGTCTGGTTTTGACAAATCGAAGGTACATTTCCTGTGTTAGTCTTACTGTATATCAACTCTGCTATGATAGCTATCTTTCTCAGAACTGAGAATGAACACTATACCAATAGAGCTAATGCCATTCAGGGTTTCCTCCACGGGTCAGAGAGCAGCTTACTGTGTCACGCACCTGCTTCCGAGTCGCCAACCAAGCCCAGTCTCTATATGAAAACCTTTTTGAAAAAGGTAAGCGCACAATTTGACCTTGCACCTGCTCTCAAGGTCACAAAGAAAGCCGACTTCAGAAGTTTCATGAGGGTTTTGTTGACATACTTTCAAATTATGAGAAAAATAAAGACAATGTAAGTATTTTGTTTTTATTCATTAAAAAACAGCTTATTTCAGTGTGAAATGATTTTGTCACCTTGTATATTCTTATTGAAGATAACCTTTTTCCTGTACACTGTAATCTAACAAAGACTCAAGTACAATGTTATTTATTTTAATTATATATTCTTAAGTTTCACTGCTAGCGCTGAATAATGCCAATATGTGATGCTAATATATTATCTTTATAATTGTAATATGCACTGAGTATGCCAAACAACCTTCCTGATACTGAGTTGCACCCACCCGGGGCGTGGACTCTACAAGGTGTTGAAAGCGTTCCACAGGGATGCTGGCCCATGTTGACTCCAATGCTTCCCACAGTTGTGTCAAGTTGACTGGATGTCCCTTCGGTGGTGGACCATTCTTGGTACACACAGGAAACTGTTGAGCATCAAAAACCCAGCAGCGTTGCAGTTCTTGACACAAACCGGTGCGCCTGGCACCTACTACCATATCCCATTCAAAGGCACAGACATTTTTTGGTCTTGCCCATTCCCCCTCTAAATGGCACACATACACAATCCATATCTCAATTGTCTCAAAGCTTAAAAATCCTTCTTTAACCTGTCTCCTCCCCTTCATCTACACTGATTGAAGTGGATTTAACAAGTGACAATAAGGGATCATGGCTTTCACCTGGATTCACCTGGTCAGTCTATGTCATGGAAAGAGCACGTGTTCCTAATGTTTTGTATGAGTGTATGTTCACACACACACACATATTGATTGGTCTGTTTGTGTTCTGAGGAGAGCAAAAAGCATAAGCGTTTGAGTCTTAAAGAAGGGGAGACAACATTGCTGTCTGTACCACAGATGGCTAAACCTGCCACAAAGGGACATGTCTGTCTCCCAACACAATTGATGTCATGCTCCCCCTGTCCTCTGATAGATGTGCTAGATCAGATTTTACAGTCGCCAGGCCCTTATCGGTGATTGATAACGCTTAACTCAAAAACATATTTAAGCGTTAGGAACGTCAATATTTTGCCGGCGACTGAAGGTGACCCTTGGCTCCTCTGTTTGCTGTCCGCGCATGGAGGGGTTTGATGGTAAATTTGTAAGGGTGGTTATGTGGGGAGGCTATTATGGATTTGCTATCTTGGCTTGAAGTGTTTGCGGCTGATTATGTGATTAAATCAATAATAATTTATGTTTGGGCTCCTTGGCTCCTCTGCTTCATATGATTTTTTCTGTGTAGCTGAGCGGAACGGCCAGGGAAAGTACACACACACACACACACACACACACACACACACACACACACACACACACACACACACACACACACACACACACACACACACACACACACACACACACACACACACACATGAACGAACTACAAGGCTGTACAATTCAAACAAGGGGAATCTGTAAACACCAACAGTGCTAGAACAACTCAAAGAACAGACGGTTTGGACAGAAAGGAAATGTTTTATATGACAATTTGAACAGCTACTCTGAACCAAAACAAACTGATTTGCCCTTAAAAAGTAATGAAGATCTTTATGACTCTAAAGTGACTAAATGAACATTCAGTCTGACAAAGCACCGGATTTAAGAAGTGACTGTCAGGGAATGGTTTGGACCTGGTCCAAATGTGAAATGTTGAATTTACATTCTATTAAAGACAATATTTCAATGTACCTGGTTAATTTCTAGTGGATTACTCAGTCAAAATGTGATGTTTATTATATGTTGATGTTTTGCCTTTGCCTGGTGGATAGTCCTTAGTCACACAGATCAACCATATGCCCTAGTGGTGACAAATAGGATCCTAAGGTCACGTTCCCCTGCTCAGAAAGTTGCGTGCATCAACCAATGGTCGGGTGCCACTTCATCTACTGTGTCATTGACCGACAGATTGCTATAACATATGATATGACTAGCTGATACGTACAATATTTATCCAGGCATTGTAAGACCTGGCAGGCATCAGCAACACCTGAGCAGAGGAACGCGCCTTAAGGCTACGTTTAATCAGGCAGCCCAATCCTGATATTTTTTCCCACTAATTGGTCTTTCGACTAATTACGTCAGACCTTCTCACATCCACTCTTTAGCAGAGCTGATTGGTCAAAATTCCAATTATACACCTTGCAACCAAAGAAACTTGGTTTCCGCCAACTTTAGCATGCCGTCAACTTTTCTTTATATCTGAAAGGTATTGCTGGCAACAAAGCCAACCAACCTAGTCTTGATTTCCGTAATATGTTTAAAAGTCCCGCCAACCCCTCAGTATAAATGTCAGCCTTTCATCGTATTGGCTTTGGCACGCATTAAATCATGAACATTCTATTGTTGTTCTCTGACATCAAACTTGTCCTTGTCATTATGAAAAAGTATAAACAAAACGTGCAGCTTGCATGCTTGGTCCAAAAAGCAATGTTTCCTGCTCTATTTTTTGCAACAACAAAAAAAAGCATCCGTTTCAAAATGTATATACAGTTGAAGTTGGAAGTTTACATACACCTCAGCCAAATACATTTAAACTCAGTTTTTCACAATTCCTGACATTTAATCCTATAAAATATTCGCTGTCTTAGGTCAGTTAGGATCACCACTTTATTTTAAGAATGTGAAATGTCAGAATAATAGTAGAGAGAATTATTTATTTCAGCTTTTATTTCTTTCATCACATTCCCAGTGTCACGTTCCTGACCTAATTTGTTTAGTTGGTCAGGACGTGAGCTGGGGGGGCATTCTATGTTTTGTGTTTCTATGTTGTTTGGCCTAATATGGTTCTCAATCAGAGGCAGGTGTTTGTCATTGTCTCTGATTGGGCCTGTTTGCACTGTTGGTTTGTGGGTGATTGTGTCCTGTCTTTGTGTTCTGCACCAGATAGGACTGTTTTCAGTTTTCACATTTATTGTTTTGTTGCTTGTAGTGTTCACGTTATTATCTTTATTAAATCATGTTGAACACTAGCCGCGCTGCGTTTTGGTCCTCTCCTTCATCCAAGGAAGAAAGCCGTTACACCCAGTGAGAAGTTTACATACACTCAATTAGTATTTGGTAGCGTTGCCTTTAAATTGTTTAACTTGGGTCAAATGTTTCAGGTAGCCTTCCACAAGCTTCCCACAATAAGTTGGGTGAATTTTGGCCCATTCCTCCTGACAAAGCTGGTGTAACTGAATCAGGTTTGTAGGCCTCCTTGCTCGCACAGGCATTTTCAGTTCTGCCATACATTTTCTAGGGGATTGAGGTCAGGGCTTTGTGATGGCCACTCCAATACCTTGACTTTGTTGTCCTTAAGCCATTTTGCCACAACTTTGGAAGTATGCTTGGGGTCATTGTCCATTTGGAAGACCCGTTTGCAACAAAGCTTTAACTTCCTGACTGATGTCTTGAGATGTTGCTTCAATATATCCACATCATTTTCCATCCTCATGATGCCATCTATTTTGTGAAGTGCACCAGTCCATCCTGCAGCACAGCACCCCCACAACATGATGCTGCCACCCCTGTGCTTCATGGTTGGGATAGTGTTCTTCGGCTTGCAAGCCTCCCCCTTTTTCCTCTAAACATAACAATGGTCTTTATGGTTAAACAGTTCTATTTTTGTTTCATCAGACCAGAGGTAATTTCTCCAAAAAGTACAATCTTTGTCCCCATGTGCAGTTGCAAAACGTAGTCTGGCTTTTTTACTTCGGTTTTGGAGCAGTGGCTTCTTCCTTGCTGAGCGGCCTTTCAGGTTATGTCGATCTAGGACTCGTTTTACTGTGGATACAGATACTTTTGTACCTGTTTCCTCCAGCATCTTCAATAGGTCCTTTGCTGTTGTTCTGGGATCGATTTGCACTTTTCGCACCAAAGTACGTTCATCTCTAGGGAGACCGAATGCGTTTTCTTCCTGAGCGGTATGACGGCTGCGTGGTCCCATGGTGTTTATGCTTGAATACTATTGTTTGTACAGATGAACGTGGTACCTACCGGCGTTTGGAAATTGCTCCCAAGGATGAACCAGACTTGTGGAGGTCTATAATTTGTTTCCTGAGGTCTTGGCTGATTTCTTTTGATTTTCCCATGATGTCAAGCAAAGAGGCACTGAGTTTGAAGGTAGGCCTTGAAATACATCCACAGGTACACCTCCAATTGACTCAAATTATGTCAATTAGCCTATCAGAAGCTCCTAAAGCCATGACATCATTTTCTGGAATTTTGCAAGCTGTTTAAAGGCACAGTCAACTTAGTGTATGTACATTTCTGACCCACTGAAATTGTGATACAGTGCAATTATAAGTGAAATAATCTGTCTGTAAACAATTGTTGGAAAAATGACTTGTGTCATGCACAAAGTAGATGTCCTTACCGACTTGCCAAAACTATAGTTTGTTAACAAGAAATTTGTGGAGAGGTTGAAAAACGAGTTTTAATGACTCCAACCTAAGTGTATGTAAACTTCCCACTTCCACTGTAGGATATATAAATCTAGCAAGCCAGGCAAATAAATGCAACTTTCCAGACATTGTTTTGGTTTGTTGTTAGCTTGTTAGTTAAAGTGCAACTGACAACGTCTTAGCAACAGAAAATCTTATTTAAATCTGATCATATACACCCCCAGGAAGAATATAACAAAACATATATATTTTCTGACAAGCGAGCACTTAGATATGGTCATTTTTAAATTTTCATGAATCCATAGAATGTTTGGGAATGATGTATAGTAAGGCATTTGTGAAAAATTCTATAGCAATATAGAATGGGAAAGGTGGCCGTGCGTTTGGACAATTAATAGGCACTGCAGTAATAAAACCTAATAAAACATCTGTCTTGTCCAGGTCCGGAGTTTACGCAGACAGGTGCGCCATAGCCTTTCAGCGCTGCAGTTGGCCTACATGCAAATAAGCCATTTGCCACATGGGCCTGCCATCATTGTCACGTGGGACTAGGTGGGTGAAGGAATCAGACGCAGAGAGTTCCACTGGGGAAAAGTGCTCTTTACTTCGGCACACAAAATGATAAGCCCAACAATACAGGGCGCGGACAACAACGTGACAACCCAAAAAACACAGGGTGCCAAGTTTATAAATCCACCTCTACCTAAAACGCACACATGTAACATAAAGACAATCCCGCACAAAACAAGGGCGGGTCCACCTACTTAAAATAGGGAAGCTCATTAAACCAAACAACAGAAACACAGGTGAAACTAATAAGACAAAACAAACAGACAAACGAAAAAGGAATCGGTGGCGGCTAGTAGGACGGTGACGACGACCGCCGAGCACCGCTCGAACAGGCAGGGGAGCCAACTTCGGCGGAAGTCGTGACAATCATTCACTTTGAACTGGACTGTGTGTTTACATGCGGTAGCAACAGTGCGACTTTAGATCATTAAAGCGCATTCGCCAAAAGCCATAAAATAGTAGTAGACTGCTCATCCTTCTGCCACTTCCCTGCGAATGCATGCTTATGTCCCAACCCACGTTTCGACAGCTGAATGGGAACTTGCCTGCCTACCGCCCATTTGATCGATGCTAAATACATTTGAATGACAACAAGAGATATGCTAACTATGGATAGCAGTCGTTCAAGTTCAGGCTAGCTCATTAGCTAGCAAAGCGATTCACATTTCTTACTATCTAACCAAACGACACCTACTGTGCATCTCTAGCTGTAGCCACCGAAAAACGATATGAGGGGGAAAAGTCGGTCACTCACCCACTTCCCCCATGACATGACATCCTCCTAGTAGCTATCTAACATTAGGCTCTGTGTTTTTAGCTTGGTAAGTAAACAATGAATGCAGCATTGCTATATGGTGCCCTCAAAATGTATTGTACTGCAGTTGAGTAGCCAGTCTAGGCTACTTCTCAGTTGTTGCTGTAAATAGGCCTACATGTTTCTCCTTTGCAAGGTGTTTTGATATAGGTTGAGTTTTTGGGGTTATTCGTGGTTAAGGTTTAAAAAGCAAAGCCAGACTGCAACATTTTAGTAGCCTAGCTAGGACTGTGACATGTCTATACACTTTCCCTTCGCTGCGAGCTGTAAACGGGACACACAAAAGGAGCGCAATTTAAGTTGAATTTATCGATTCCGGTGATTCCGCATCAGGCTGTAATTTCATAAAGTAGATAACTCAACTGTTGACTCGTTTATACTTGCTTGTGTGTCCTGTTGCCTATTGTCCTTTAGTAGTCATTTATACCAACGTATGAATCCTTTATCTTATAGCTTTTTAACAACCAAGATGACATTATCTGTAGGCTAAAACATCAACACCATTATCCCAGAAACCCTAGACCCACTCCAATTTGCATACCGCCCCAACAGATCCACAGTTGATGCAATCTCTATTGCACTCCACACTGCCCTTTCCCAACTGGACAAAAGGAACACCTATGTGAGAATGCTATTCATTGACTACAGCTCAGCGTTCAACACCATAGTGCCGTCAAAGCTCATCACTAAGCTAAGGACCCTGGGACTAAACACCTCCCTCTGCAACTGGATCCCGGACTTTCTGACGGGCCGCCCCCAGGTGGTAAGGGTAGGTAACAACACATCCGCCACGCTGATCCTCAACACGGGGGCCCCTCAGGGGTGAGTGCTCAGTCCCCTCCTGTACTCCCTCTTCACTCATGACTGCACAGCCAGGCACGACTCCAACACCATCATTACATTTGCCGATGGCAAAACAGTGGTAGGCCTGATCACCGACAACGACGAGACAGCCTATAGGGAGGAGGTCAGAGACCTGGCCGTGTGGTGCCAGGACAACAACCTCTTCCTCAATGTGATCAAGACAAAGAAGATGATTGTGGACTACAGGAAAAAGAGGACCGAGCACGCCCCCATTCTCATCGACGGGGCTGCAGTGGAGCAGGTTGAGAGCTTCAAGTTCCTTGGTGTCCACATCACCAACAAACTAACATGGTCCAAGCACACCAAGAGTCGTGAAGAGGGCATGACAAAACCTATTCCCCCTCAGGAGACGGAAAAGATTTGGCATGGGTCCTGAGATCCTCAAAAGGTTCTACAGCTGCACCATCGACCGCAAGACACTACAGAGGGTAGTGCGTACGGCCCAGTACATCACTGGGTCCAAGCTTCCTGCCATCCAGGAACTCTATACCAGGAGGTGTCAGAGGAAGGCCCTAGAAATTGTCAAAGACTCCAGCCACCCTAGTCATAGACTGTTCTCTCTGCTACCGCACGACAAGCGGTACAGGAGCACCAAGTCTAGGCCCAAGAGGCTTCTAAACAGCTTCTACCCCCAAGCCATAAGACTCCTGAACATATAATAAAATGGCTACCCTGACTATTTGCATTGCCCCTACCCCCTACCCCCCACTTTACACCGCTGCTACTCTCTGTTGTTGTCATCTATGTAAAGTCACTTCAATAACTCTACCTACATGTACATACTACCTCAACTAACCGGTGCCCCCGCACATTGACTTTGTACCGGTACCCCCCCTGTATATAGTCTCGCTATTGTTGTTTTACTGCTGGTCTTTAATTACTTTTATCTCTTATTCTTATCCATATGTTTTGAAACTGCATTGTTGGTTGGGGGCTTTTAAGTAAGCGTTTCACTGTAAGGTCTACTGTAAGGTTGATTTCGGCGCATGTGACTAATAAAATGTCATTTAATTTGATAATATACTGTAATACAGCACACTGGCTGGCTCATGTGTGTGTGGCTCTGGGAGGAGGGTTGTGTGTGTGGCAAGGCACTGCCGTGTGGCGGGCAGCACGTTGGCAGTGCATTGCTGTGACTTGTAGTGCAGCCCAACGTGGGTGGTATGGTAGGGGGCCAAAACGATTTGACAACCCAAATCATTGTGCGGGCTGGACAGAAATCTGTCATGCCTTGTGTTTGACACGTGCGCTAGCCTATTACCCATGTTATGACTGACTTGTGATCCTTTCCATGGCTAGTTTGATTGTATTGACATTCCCAGCCTCAGTTACAATCATCCGTTTTTGTTCAAAATATTGAGTCATTGAAACTGAAACAGTGCATCACCCCAAATTGGTGGAGGCAGCAAATAATGTCCCTGGCCAGCTTTGATTTGCAACCTGATAGCAACTTTTTTTTGGACGACCAAGAAATGTTTTGGTGAATTATATGAATCATGCATTGCACTGCATCCATCTATTCTGCCTTCGTGTACATCATGTCCAAATAGAACCTATTTTTACATTTACATTACATTTACATTTAAGTCATTTAGCAGACGCTCTTATCCAGAGCGACTTACAAATTGGTGCATTCACCTTATGATATCCAGTGGAACAACCACTTTACAATAGTGCATCTAACTCTTTTAAGGGGGGGGGGTTAGAAGGATTACTTTATCCTATCCTAGGTATTCCTTAAAGAGGTGGGGTTTCAGGTGTCTCCGGAAGGTGGTGATTGACTCCGCTGACCTGGCGTCGTGAGGGAGTTTGTTCCACCATTGGGGTGCCAGAGCAGCGAACAGTTTTGACTGGGCTGAGCGGGAACTGTACTTCCTCAGAGGTAGGGAGGCGAGCAGGCCAGAGGTGGATGAACGCAGTGCCCTTGTTTGGGTGTAGGGCCTGATCAGAGCCTGAAGGTACGGAGGTGCCGTTCCCCTCACAGCTCCGTAGGCAAGCACCATGGTCTTGTAGCGGATGCGAGCTTCAACTTTTTAAAACCTCTAATAAAGTTGGTTTTTAAGCACAAACTGGGAATTCATTTGATTGTCTGTTCTTTTCATATCTGCAAAGAAGTTACAACGCTGTCAGTTCCACTATTATCTAGCTGTCTAGCCAGCTCATATAATCACCAGAACATATCTGACAACGTTTTGAGTGTAACTGTTGTTTAACTCTCTCTTTCTCTCTCTCTCTCTTAGGGACTAGAGTTTGGTGCTGAGCTGTGCCAACCACTCCTCAGGAACCACAAGTGCTCCCCTTTCTGGCACTGCCAGTTTTTGTTCTTGTGTCTAGACTACAGGAAATGCAAAATTACATTTGTTTACAACCAACAGGAACTGGAACCAGAAGCTGTTATGTGATTTAAGAGTGCTACCCAGCGTGTGTGTGGTGGTTCAACCCCAATAGATTTGGCTGTGAACGACTAGAAATAGAATAACCAGATCAGCTTAGTACCAGCAGTATGAGAGGCAAAATACAGTATTGTGGGATACATATAGAGCATATTGCAGAATATATATTGGTCATAGAATCATAACTCTTAAATTGGCGAGTACAACTAATGTAAAAGTCACTAATTTGAAGAGGGTTCTCGAGAAAAACATTATCAATTTATTGTATGTTAGTAGATTACGATACACTGTTATTATCAGACACAGACACAATAAATAAATAATCATGACACAAAGCCATTGTTTAGATGAAAATGTTTATAGTGTAGAGATTAGGGTTACGGTAAGGACAGCACATCTGTCCTTACCGTAATGGACGCATGACTCTAGTCAGTGAAAGCTTAGTGTGTGTGTGTGTGTGTGTGTGTGTGTGTGTGTGTGTGTGTGTGTGTGTGTGTGTGTGTGTGTGTGTGTGTGTGTGTGTGTGTGTGTGTGTGTGTGTGTGTGTGTGTGTGCGTGTGCGTGTGTGTGCGTGAGAGAGAGAGAGAGAGAGAGAGAGTGAGTGTGTGTGTGAGTGAGTGTGTGTGCGCATGCGAGTGTGAGTGTGCGTGCGTGTTTGTTCTGGGTTAGCTCAGACGCCAGCGAGATTCCCTCAGCACCCTCTTAAATCCATACCCAATAAAAATCAGCGCCGTCTCGAAAAACAAAAGCCAGGGAAACATCTGTAAAACATTGATTTTGCAGATTGCAAACCAACTGCATACCTAATGAGTAAATAAATCATTTTTGATTAATTAACCTAAAATTTGAGAATCCAAACTGCCACAAGGGAGATGACAAGCCCAACAGCCGTGATCGGTAGGTAGGCCATAGCTAGTGTTCAGGTGTCCCTGCTGGTTTCATCTCCGTTGGCTAAGGAGAGGAGAGATTTTATACAACAAGCTGGTAGACCTCGTTTACCTCTCCATTCAACAATACTACACAAGCATGCTTCGCCTGTACTCATTAGAATAAACATGCATACTGTTCCTGTTATAATTAGTATGACAAAGCATACTCTTGTCATAGGTTTTTCCACATATGAGGCGAGGAGCGCGAGCAGGCTGAATTATGTCGCCAAATCATGTAATGCCACCAACAAGCAACTTTAGCAAATCTGGATGAAATGCCAGGGATGAACTTGATGTGAGATTATCCAGCAAAACACTGCTTACTCTGTCTCACACACCCCGAAGAAGAATACCTCACACAAAGGAACAGACACACACACACACACACACAGCTCCAGGCGTTTCTCATCGACACACACCAGAGAGAAGTAAGCAAATACACACCAGGACTCCGGGAGGGTGCTGAGAGCTGAGTTAAGTTGCAGTCACAGCACAGCTGGTTCGCCAAGGCCGAAAAAAAGAAAAGTAGAGTGTTTATTTGTCCAAGTTTTTTTTTTTTTTAATACTGCAGAGACAATGGTTTGACAGATCTGCTCGAACGGAATCATAGCAGGATATGGTTGATGGAGGGAAATGGGAAATGTCTAATTTTGTATTTATTTTTCATTTGGTTTATCATTGTTTTTGGCCTGTCACATTTAATTATTATAGCATCATTTAGTTTTTTACATGTATAGATTGTTCCCCCTTTAATGAAAGCATAATCACTGTACATTAAGAGAGAACCAGGATGCTAGGCAAACGACCTCCTAGCCTGTGATGGTCAGACAGTGGATCAGTGTAATGCTGTTCAGAATCACAACAGAGATTTATGGTCACAGTCACAGTTCCCAGAATGCAATGTCACTCTGTCACCCCCTCATCAATCTACTCTCTCTCTCTCCTTCCCCCTCTCTCTCTCCTTCTCTCAGGATAGTACCCTGGGCATGAGACTGAATCATTTTTGATGCCCAACTTTCTGAATTATCAATAATATGAAATATTGAATATAAATAACTCAATTTAAACTTTTCCAAATGCTCAGATATTTTCCATAGATTTTTACCCTTTCATGAGTCAAACGTCACCACTCCGTTTGCGCCCCCCTTCCAGAAAGATCCTTGGGCGCAATGTTTTTCATCATAAGTACCTTCATTTATAGTCATGCAGAGACATGAATGTCTTATCTAAATTCAATAAAGTCCTTTTTATATGTCCAACATTTTATATCAAGGCATTTTTATGATGGGTCAAGGAAGCTGCTCTCGGATTGGACATCTCTGTAAACCCTAAGAGATAGAGGATGCTGAGCTACTAGGATGTTCTGGCGCCTTATGACAACATAAAACTACATTCAAATCATGGCAAGAGATACTTGGAGGTCCCTGTGTCCGCAAAAGACAGAAAAGCAAGCTGTGCCTAAATCTCTGTTTGTGTGTGTGTCAAGGGAAACAAATTGTTCTACAAGTCAATGGACATGTCTTCTGCTCTTCTTTCAACCTCCTACAACTGGAGACACCGTGTAAATGTTTTTGGCACAACAGTGTTTAAAGTACCTAGTAAAATACCCCCCAAAATGTGTTTAATCAACGTTGTCTCCAAGTCATATCAACAGAAACATGTAATGTGATGACGGTGAATCAATGTGGGAAGCTGATTGCATTTGCAAAAAGTCATCTACATAAGGTATTTTAGTTAATTTCCCCCCCCCCAAAAAAACTTTTAACCTAATTCCAATGACATGGTGAATGTTTTTGTTGATTTCACGTTGAATTCACGTTAGCTAACTCAACTAACTGTAAATCAAAACTAGACATTGAACTGATATCTGTGCCTAGTGGGTAGTGTAGGACTTCACTAACTTGACAGTGGGTCAAAAGCAGTTAGCCACTGCACTGCTCTTCACTAGCAAACGTAACGCTGCCTCCAAAACTGGTGAGATGTCTCTAACATTTACAGTTTGACATTCGTGCACTCTATTGTGTTACTGCCCTCTTACAGTCGGCGCAACGCTGCTTCAGACTGACGGTGTGTCTAATTTGCTACCGAACACAAATAAGTACACAATACACATCAAATCAAACCGACAAGGCGTTCCTTGTTCGTAAGCTGTTATCTTAACGAGACATGTCCCATGATCTGCGCGCTGAGGTATTGAACGTCATTAATTGGCTTCTTTTCCTCATTTCTAATTTACAAGGGGTGACGTGTCCTTTTGAGAACGTAGAAGAAAAAAGAAAAAGAGAGACGTAAATCCCCTTGATGAATGTGCCTTCTGAATCACACATTCCCATGACAACCGGGGTAGCTCGCCATGCCATTGAGAGGCTGTGAGGGGTGACATAAAAGTGGCATTCTCACAGTCTAGATCACACCAATGCATCACTTCCTGGAGCTGGGCCTGAAACTCACACATCCAACTGTTTTAACTGTCTTTTAACCTCCGTTCCTCTCTCGTCCTCTCTCGTTCTCTCTCGGTGTGCCATTCTTTCTCCCTCTCTTTGTTTCTCTCTCTCTTTCTCTCCATTTTTTTGGGGGGGGGGACAATAGTTCGTTGAGAGCGGACCTAAACAAACAAATGGAGCGCAAAAGGAGAATCCAGTGAAAGAAGACTATGATGTCAGGATATACAATTATATAGTGAAGGTAGAAGTAATAAATAAGAGGGGGATATATTATATTTAGATAATGTGAGCTTGATAAGAGCTCCATGTCGGAACCATACTACCTTCCTCTATTACTCCATGTCCCCACATAACCTTGAACGTCTGCATGACAGTCACACCCTTCTACCATTTCATCGTGGTAAATGGCACAAACAAAGTATAATACAACTATAAATAAATAGCCTTTCAAACTGCATCAGAGTGTCTGAGTGTCCGAAAATGAACATCAATATCAAATTTTAAACCGGTAATTTCCCATAATGACCAAGCAAACGGAAGCTCGGAAACATAGCCGATGCTTTCACATGACATTCCACAGCTGGACATGGCTACCGGCTAGAGAAAGAGCCTGTACACACCCAGAAATGTTTTTGAAGTGGATGCTGGACCAGTGTGTTGAGCCTTGAAGTGTTTTTTTATGGAGTTTTTGGTGAATTTGGTGTCTTTAAAAGGTTGTTGGGACAAAGCAGAAGGCACATTTGTGCTCTACATTCATGGACATTGGACAATAAATTAATCTTCGTATCTTTCAAATTGGAATGTATTTATTTATTTTGAACATGTAGACTCTTAAGTAATGAAAAGGAGATCAACTTATTAATGTATCCTGATCCAATATTTTAGATGTTGTAACAATTATAATTATAAACAATTATAACAAATTAGCTAGCACATTTTTAAATAACTTATTTTGAAAATATAACTCATTAGGTGTTCACAGCGAAGCTGTAATAATATAATAATAATATTTTTGCTCAAATAACCTTAAGCATAGAATGGTAACAAAAAATGTGTTAATTGGCACACTAAGGGAGAGGCTATACGGACATGCCTGGTGCCCAAATTGATGACGTATGTCACGCAGCTGAGAGTGCAGTGGCAACAGCAGCATGGCTCTACTTCAAACTAAAAGAAAGCAATGTTTAGTTCGATGGACGAGGGAGAAATAACTCGCAGAATTGGCCACCAGCTGGATGTCACCGTGACATGCCAAGTAGATACCGTAACCTGGCGCTATGACTGACCAGTGCAATGGTGTTTTGCATCCAGATGCTTCCCGCTGGGCAGTAGTTGCTTTATCCAGCAGCTGTATCACATGTCGCTGGCGGTAGCTAACATGGGCAATTTGTTCCGTTCCACTTGATTGTACTTCGAGTAATATAGTAACTTGTAATATTGGTAGTAGCCATCTGGATGTCACCCTGACGCAGCCTATTGCTCAATGAGGAGAGTTTGCGCAGCAAGCCGACGACACAACAACAGTGTCTCCTTCGTTCCTGCTTTGCCGAATAATGACGAGCACCTCTGTCCTGGAGTAAGGAGAGGGAAGTAGCTAGATAGTGTAACCAATATCAGGCCAGGATGACAGCTAAAGCACATTTATTGCAGTAATTTTCACCGAAAGTGTACAACTACGCCATTAACGTCTACATTTTTGTTTAAAAAAAAGATATAATAATTCTGAACACTTTCCCAAGTCCCAACTTCGGCAGACAAGTTTCAAAATCTTTTTGAAGTTTCACGCCACAAGCATAAACTAGCTAGCTGGGGAGTGCTCATTAGGAGACAGACTGAACCGTCCCCACTCAACTCTCACTGCACGACATACGCCATCAGTTTTGGGCACCAGTCTCTCCCCACACAGAATTTAGAGGCCATGAGTAAATTGGTCAAAAATAATGGCACCGATTGGCTTATAGGGGCGGTACTATAAGCAGCCTTACTTAAACACTCATATCTGTCACCCCATTTGACCTAGAGACTTGAAACGTTGTATGTAGGTGTCTTTCCTCATGTTGAATAAATGTGCCTCAAGGACCCATAAGGTCCATCAGGATAGATGTTCCTCCACCTTGGACATTTTAGAAAACCTATGAAAAGCGTATTCTCGGGAATCACAAGTCCAAATAACACACATCTTCTGAATGTAGGCCCATGGTACATCTCTTAACTTAGTTTGAGAAGACTAATGGATTGGTTAAGAGATGGCTGATTTTACATGTCCATTTAAATCCTTTGTAAATCCACTTAACAATGGCCTGTCAACTTGAAACCTTTTAAGGTCATAAAAGACATTGCTATAATAACCCATTTTTTTAAGGAAACTATGAACAATTCAGTCTGTTGACTATGTAACGCTGATGCTAAAAATAATTATAAAAAATCCACTTCTCATAGACTAAAAGTCAGATTCCCTCCAAATGTAGTCTTTGGACTCATCATAATAGTCCCTAAAGAGTTTGATAATATAACATTGATGCATTCAAAGATGGCCACACTGTTACGCATAGTAAGCTGTTTTTTCTCTGTGTTGGTTGGGGCGTGATAGTGACTTGGGTGGGTCATCTAGGTGATATTGTATTTCCATGGTGGCCTGGTATGGTTCCCAATCAGAGGCAGCTGTTTATCGTTGTCTCTGAATGGGGATCATATTTAGGTAGCCATTTTCCCCATTGTGTTTGTGGGATCTTGTCTAAATTTAGTTGCCTGAGTGCACAACAGTAGCTTCACGTTTTGTTTTTTGTGCTTGTTTGTTTTGTTTTGTTGAGTTTCGGTTTATTACAAATATGTGGAACTTTACTCACGCTGCGCCTTGGACCAGCGTGAAACACACTACACAAGTAGATGCATATTATCACATATGCTAATATGCTAAAATGCGCAAATATTTTTTTAAATTATTTTCATAAACCATAGGACCAAATGACACCAACTTTGGAATGTAGGCCCATGGTACATGTCTTAACTTAGTTTGAGAAAAGCTAAGGGATTGGTCAAAAGATCAAAGACAATTTTTGATTTTACATGTTCATTAAAAATCCACTCCACATGGGCCTATCAACTTGAAATGTGAAATCGCTATCATGGATGTCCCTAAGATGAACCACACTTAATTTGGCATTGGTCTCTCAAAAAACAAGGTAACTATTAACAACTCAATCTTTGCATTTGTGATGCTAATGCTCAAAATCATCTGCAATCATCTTCTCCTCATGAACCATATGTCAGATTTGCTCCAGATTTTGTATGTAGACTCATTACATCACTCTTGACTGGTTTTGAGAAATAATTGTTTCTGTATTCAAAGATGCCAGCACTGTACCTATAGATGCACGTTAGCAGATATTCTAAAAACACTTTAAAAAATCTTCTCATGAACAATACATCTGATTTAATCCAGATTTTGGTATAAAGACTCAATGAATTAGCCTCTAATGAATTTGAGAATGATTACTTGCTGCATTTCAATTTGGCCACACGGCACCGTTACTGTAGATGGCATCATATTACACCAGGGTTATAAGGACTGAACCGATGGACATGGGGTCATGGTATGGTATGTAAACCTTATGTATGTCCTTAGAAGCTGTGTGAATATAAAGTCACTGCAACCTTAGATGGCTGCACCAGACCAATTGGTGGCACTATAGACGGCATTGGCACCAGTGGCACTATATGATACTAGAGAATTAACTATTTATCAAGAGGACCTTGTCTCATGCAAATTAATGTTAGATTTCAATTATGCAGATGAACAATGTCAAATATCGTGAAAATAATGTTGAAAATATTTTACATATCTTAACATTAGTCAAATTGACCCCAGAATTGGTATATAAAGTCAATACGTTAAGTACTGACTTTAAGAATGATTACCTGCTGCATTCAAAGATCACCAACCTATAGCACTCAACTTAACTTGCATCAACTTGTGGTATTGAGAGATAAACATGGTAATGTTTTCACTAATTGCATATAAAGAAAGATAGTCCCACTGATCTTGTGTCCTTTCGGTCATCCTTTGATTCCCGTTCATCGCTGCTCGCAGCTATGTTTTTCAATCTTATCTATAATATATATCTATCAAGTCGACATATTCGGGGACACACTGTATGTCAATAATAGTAATAGGGCTGAACCCCTTTTCTCTGCAAATACTGTTGTGACTATCAAACATTGAGACAATAACATATTATATTAGATCGTAAAGATCTCACTTTGCACAACATGTTATACATTATTGTATCATCCCTGTCATAGACAGGCCTTAGAGGAGGTACAGTAAGCTATTATCTCAAGGGGAAATGGAAGAATCTGTCAATCTTATTAAATAAAGGCAACCAGGTATGGTCTAAGACAGACATCTTAAAGATGACACTTACTTAAAAAAATGTAATCTAATACATAAAATATAATTGTGGACCTCATTGAAATTGTTTTTTCATAGATTTCAGCAAACAGCCAACAAAATCTACTTTTTTGTATACGTAAAAGAAAATGGAAGACGAAAAAATTCACTTCTGTGGTAGGTGACAATGAAAGGTATGGTTGGAAAGAACTCACTTCGTACGATACAGCTGTAGTTATACATTTGCTGTCTGTGTCCCATATCCTTCAGGTTCTGTGATGTCTGCCTCTTCTTATTTACAATCTCAATAACGTCACCTTGGAAACACAGTTGTCGTGATGGTTGGGGACGCTCTGCACAAACCTCTCTCCGATTCAGGTGCCAATTCTCCCAAAAGCTAATAAAAATGAAACAAGAAATTTAAAAAAAGATAAAACATTGAAAATAAATAAAGACAGACAGACAGAGTGGGTGGATGGAACCCACATAAGCTGCTGAGTTATACTGCCAAGTGCCCATACCACCATCACCAGTCATAAGATACCCAGATGAGCATGAGGAACGTGTCTGTTAGCATGTGCTAAATGGTTCAGATCCCCTCAGGTACAGTAGATGTTTCTCCTCGGTGAAGAACAAGACTCCTTCTCATTGCCCAGTCAACACACTGCCAACTGCTTCTTTCCCTGCTTTTAGGCTTCCTCTCTGACATTGGTACCTTTGTGTTTCCAATTAGAATACTTCGACATAATGCCTGAGTAATTAGTCAGTGACGCAGATACTTTGATGTTCCTGTAGGTTCCATGTCCTTAGAATGCCGCTGTCCGGTTGAAGCAACACACAAACCTGCCTGTAAGTTTAAAGATCTCTCTTTGGACATTGTTTTATGTGCACACCTAATACAACCGTTTGTTTTGTATCGCTATCAAATAAAGAATGCTCACGATGAAATAACCAACGGGCCAGTCTAATGTCACAGGGACAGGGGACCGCTGGACGACATTGCATTTTGAAAAGGGCTCCGGCGTGAGTCAAACCCGCAGGACGTGAAAGGACATAAGGAGGAAACAAAGTTAAACTGATTGATCTGGTCTGGCTTTTACAGTGAGGACAAGGAGACATGTTTTCCAGAAGAAAGGTCTTGACAAAAGAAAACAAAGTTCAATTAAAATAGAGGAAGAGAGCATTGGTTGATAAGAGGATGTATTTAAACTGGTACCCATAGTGCTGAGAAAAGCTCTCACACTGATGACACAAATTCTTGAGGGAAATTGATGTTAATTGGTGTCTAGACATTTTATTACTGGGGTAAAACACCAAAGCATGGCTCTCTCACTATCTCTTAGTCTATATCTTTTCCTCCCTTCTTAAATGTATAAAAAATTCAGTAAAATACAGGACTTATTCATTGGTCCATAGAAGGAGGAGACAGAGCAACGTGACACCAGTATATTTGTCAGGCGTCATCTTTCCCTAAGTGTTTCAGTAAGACCATTTGTGGTCTTTGGGCGTATGTTCTACACTCCTCTTTCCATCCCGTGTTCCATTTTTTGTGTGTGTGTAAACGCAAGCACAATCTGAAGGGGGTAAAACAGGAGCATGACCTATACCGAACGGCATATCTATGAAATGTTACGGCCCTTAGACAGGTGTTTCTAGGCGAGTGGCACTATTATCAGATGGCAATAATGTGGAACAGACGTCTCTGTGCAAAAATCATGAATCGAAAACTGAGAGATATCACGTTTCGAGAGGACATTTGCATTTGTACCTTTCATGGAATGGAAAGAACAGGTGCTGTGTGAACGGGTCATATTCATGGTAATGCAATTTAGGAGTTGCTTTAGGCTGACATTACCCCTCTTTCTGTCTCTACAAAACCTGTTTTGAGTTTATCAAGAACCGTGGCCTTTAATGGTCTACGAGACTAACATATAAACAGTTGGTTAATGTTTAGTAAAGCTTGCCATTTCTACGAGAAATATGGTACATTTTGGTATATGAACCACCCTAGCCAGCTAAAAAACACCGTATATCAACAGGTTTCGTATGTATTTGGGTGGATAAGAGGAATTTGGAATGAAATATATATCTAACGAATTCAGTGATGTACTACAACTAAAAAAATGAATTTGAAATGGACACACAAAAACAGACTTTGTGAGAATGAGCCAGGGAGCCTGTGACCATGTGTCCCTTTTTAAGTGGAAAATTACAGCTCTCTAAACAATTCCTCAGCAGGATCGCCATTCTGAAGTGGTATTTTATCTGCATATCACAATTATTTTCCTCATGCTCACTTGTAATGGGCATCCCTACTGTGCTGAAGAAGGCACTTTTATTCATACATGTATTACTGGCACAGAATCACTAGCATATTTCTTATGGTAGAACCGGGGGGGTTATTGATATAAACCTTCTTCCATCATTTTGTCATTTTAAAAATACATCTCTATCACTAAAAACAATGCAATTGACTCTCTTTTTCAGTATTCACCAGGTGAAAGCTTATGTTTGATTGAAACCCACTACAGCAGGCTCAACACATAAGTGTTGGGAGGCTTTCCGGAAGAATAAACAGGTCAGATTTATGACACCAAACAAGTAAAACAAAAGGACCAGATGTCATAGTAAATACTGGAAAGGGAAAAGGTCCAAAAAAGCAATTATTTTAAAAACATGATCAATAGCAAATAGGCCTAAATGTTTTTTTCAAAGTGAGAAAAAAAGCGACATAAAGAAAAGGCATAGGGAAAGGAATTCAGTGGGGAAAAAGCAGAAACAATATCAATTATATTCTCTGGATTATCTCAGAAGTGAGGCTTCCTCCAATATTTATGACTTCGGATGCGAAGAAGCCACAGAGAGAGTCGAGGAACTGGACAGTTTGCACAGATGGTGACCATCCTCGGTCAACATTCAAATAAAAACGGAATGAGCGTCTCTCTCTCCCTCTCTTCTTTCTATCCATCCCTGCATGCAGACACAGATAAAAGGTTGGGGTGTAAAAATGTTTAAGTAGGCAGAAGTTGTAAAGAAAAAAAGCAGAATTGCTATTCACTGCTTGCGCAATCCTTTCTGCCTTGTTGAACTTTATTAAATTCTGTCGCTCTCCTTCCCGTCTGGCCCCCTTTGTCAGCTGCTTCTCATGCGTAACTCACAGATTTTTAGAGGGAAGAGGGGGGGGGTCAAGCTGAAAAGAATGTGATGCTGGTGGTCATACCACTGTGTGCCAGCTAGACCCTCTCACTTAGAAAACAAAACTTAGGAGAGTCCAGGGTGGAAGCATTGACCAAACTTTACTCTGACTACAGTTTAGAAAAATAAATAAAAGCCAGAGCATTGTATGAAATTTCCTGTTTAACAATGTACAATATTTCAATTTCTACAATAAATAATGGCTGTCGAGTATTGAGTTAGTAAAAACAATGTTTTATTGGAAACAGCAGGAGGTGACAGATGCATATTTCTGACAGATGCATAATTCTGAGACTAATGACACAGCGGATCGATTGAAAGTGGAGATTCAAATTAAATTCTCTCGTGATCGAAATGGATGTATTTCTCACGCATTTAAAACTCTCTGTTACACAATTCATAGCAATGTTTTTCTTTAATTAGTTCTTTCTGAGAAATGAGTCAGGTCTTAAATCACATCGATAGACTGGCCATTCGTTAGACGGGCTCTGAAAGCAGGACTAATGGTTATGAAAGACCAATCAATGGAAGGCTAGGGGAGTGAGTCGCTGCACTACCCTCTCCCCTTGACAACCATGTCATGTCTTTCAAAGTCTCCAGGGACCTTTTGATTGATGCTCATCTTTCATCAGTCCAGCTTTAATCTGCCTTTTGACTTGTCTTATAACTCATATGAACAAAATCTTTTTGACATAAACGTGTATAAATACAGTATATCATTAAACAGGATATTTATACTGAATATAGAATAATCACCACAAAACTGTTCCGAGAGACAAGCAAAGGTCTTTATCTATCGATCACATCCGAGGAAAGAGGGGAGAAAGTAGATGATGAAGACAAGGTGGAGAGGAGAAAAAGGGTTTTCCAAAACAAACACCCATTCTGAAGTGACATTCAGTCGAGGAAGTTGCAGACACTCTCCTATAGTGTCAGGCAAACAAACAAACAGAGGAACGAGCCGAGACGCAATAGCTGACCTTTGTTCAAAGAGGCGATCTAATCTGTTTCCACTTTACTTAATTAGAAAAGCAGGGAGATTTTTAATGTGCAAAGTGTTAATGGGAAACAGCTCACAGGTGCTAATTAAAAAAAAAAATTTTTTAACGTTTTATATAACTTCTATTTATTTATCTATATTTATCTTTTTCTGACTCGGATGACTTGTTATTAGTATTTTTTATGGCAGATAAATGGATGAAATAATTTGTTATTTTTATAAAATATGAAATCAATGTTAAAATCCCCTTTGTCCCCACTGGTAGTAGGGGTGTGATGTAGTGAATATATTAACACGTCTAGAAAATGGTTCTATAGTTGCACACCTATCGGACATTTCTCGTGCTTATGACTGGTGATGTGTTTTCGTGCTGTGTTTGCCGAGGTAAATGTGCTCACAAATGGTTCCTTTTATTTCCAAAACATGAGCCGTCAACTATTGCAATGTACAGTGAGTTATAGGGTCTGGTCTTTGACAAACCTGAGGGGTTGGCAATTGAAATGTCTCTCCTAATTATATAAAGCTTTTTTCCCACTTTAGGCTGTACAGCAATGTACAGGCTGTGATTTATCCACTGCTTTGCTGCTTGTGCTGGGGTGCCATGTGTGCCCTAGAGGTGGCAACCATAAGGAATAACTTCCTCTTTGTCTTCAACTGTTTGAAGTAGCCAACTGTGGGTTACTATGTCAGCAACTAAAGGTTTTATTGAACAGCCAATTATTTTTTTCACACTACCACATACAATATGATCCTAGATATGAGGTATTAAAAACCATCCCTTCAAGCAGGCAGTGTCTTATGGGAATGTGATTAGTCATGGAGGAAATAATGTCTTAGGAAGTTCTGTCTCCCGCTCTCTCTCTCTCTCTCTCTCTCTCTCTCTCTCTCTCTCTCTCTCTCTCTCTCTCAAACATCTCTCTCTCTGTCTGTCTGGAATGTCAGTCAGATGCTGAGCAGCAGAAGTAAGGGAACTGGCCTGTAACAGCATAATCATTTTCAGATCTACTGGATCTTTTACCAAGACTGTTTGACCTACTGTAACTGAGGTTTGCAGATAGTTTTTTGACTGGCTAGACATCCATCTGTACATTGACAAACATAACTAGTCAGGAAAAGCATTGATAAACTCTGAATGCAGTATCAACAACTTCAACATGTTAGTGGTCAGTCCTCTATTATTTCTATTTGATAAAATATTATTTACTATGCATGATCTAGAGATGCACTAGCTAATGACGCCACCCTCATGCCATGCTTTTTTTCTGACAATAAAGACACACTTGTATGGGCAGCGTGTGGTCTGTCTCTTAGGGACTGCAGGGGACAGAGGAAACAAATTAGCTTTCTTGACCTTGGCCCAAGTTTTCCTTCCACCCCCCCCTCTCTCCCCTTCATTCTCGTCCTTCGTGTGCACTTCAAAGGTCAGCTGGTTGACAAAACCCCTCTGTTGTCTCTCACTAACAGACCTATTCAAATTAACAACTCATACTGGCCAATGGAGGATAATGCATGGTTATAATATGAGTCTGAAAATAGGATCCCAAATTTAGTTATACTATTCTAAAAACTTTACTGAGTCATTCAAGCGGGTCTTGAGTCTTTGAACTGTTGTTTGATGGAAGATTTTTACTATACTGAACAAAAATATAAATGCAACATGCATCAATTTCCAATATTTTACTGAATAAATAGTTCACGTAAGGAAATCAGTCAATTGAAATAAATAAATTAGGCCCTAATCTATGGATTTCACATGACTGGGAACACAGATATGCATCTGTTGGTCACAGATACCCTTAAAAAAAACGTAGGGGCATGGATCAGGAAACCAGTCAGTATTTTGTGTGACCACCATTTGCCTCATGCAGCGCGACACATTTCCGTTGCATAGAGTCGATCAGGTTGTTGATTGTGGCCTGTGGAATGTTGTCCCACTCCTCATCAATAGCTGTGCGAAGTTGCTGGATATTGGCAAGATCTGGAACACGCTGTCGTACACGTAGATCCAGAACATCCCAAACATGCTAAATGGGTGACATGTCTGGTGAGTATGCAGGCCATGGAAGAACTGGGAAATGTTCAGCTTCCAGGAATTGTGTACAGATACTTGCGACATGGGGCCATGCATTATCATTCTGAAGCATGAGGTGATGGTGACAGATGAATGGCACGACAATGGGCCTCAGGATCTCGTCACGGTATCTCTGTGCATTCAAATTGTCATTGAAAAAATGCAATTGCTTAAGCCTGCCCATACCATAATCTCAACACCACCATTGGGCACTCTGTTCACAACGTTGACATCAGTAAACCGCTCGCCCACACTACGCCATATACATGGTCTGTGGTTGTGAGGCCTGCCAAATTTTCTAAAACGACGTTGGAGACGGGTTATGGTAGAGAAATGAACATTCAAATCTCCGGCAACAGCTCTGGTGGACATTCCTGCAGTCAGCATTTCAATTACATGCTCCCTCAAAACTTGAGACATCTGCTGCATTGCGTGCCAACACATTTTAGAGTGGCCTTGTATTGTCCCAAGCACAAGGTGCACCTGGGTAAGGATCATGCTGTTTAATCAGCTTCTTCATATGCTACACTTGCGAGGTGGATGTTTTATCTTGGCAAAGGATAAATGCTCACTAACAGGGATGTAAACAAATTTGTGCACAACATTTCAAAGAAATACATTTTTTGTGCATATGAAACATTTCTGGGATCTTTCATTTCAGCTCATGAAACATGGGACCAAAACTTTACATGAGTGAGTTTATATTTGTGTTCAGTTTATAAATAAAAATTAGATACCACAATAATTATGATTAAAATACATTTAAAAAAAAAAGACTGTATATTCATCCATATGAAGGGCTTGTGCTCAAATGACCACCATCTAATACAGTAAGTATGTCACATTACTGACTGCAGCTTTCAGTGAGAACATGCAGTTCACAAAGGTCACTCAGTTACAAACGTTACAAACTAAAGTACTTTTTTTTAAGCAGGTAAACCTAACTGGTTTAAAAACAAACAAACAATTTGATTTTCAGTACCAATGGGGCCCTTCGCTGATGCTAAAACGGGAGACCTTTTGGCCATTGCTGTGAAAAGAACCCATTCAATGATAGATATTGGATTGTAACACCAACAGAAAAATCTAATTCTCCCAGTGCGCACTGAGGCACGTCCTTGTGTGTCTATGCTGGGCGTAAGTGCAGAAATGACCTGGGGTGTTCAAGGGATGAAGTTGTAGTGTATTAATGCTCATGCTACTTCATTGATCTTGAGCACTCCTCAATCTTTCCGGCACCACACATACAGCCTATATTTCATCATGTGAGATACAGTACATCAATAACACTGCCAAGGACCTGTATATCCACGCGGACTCACACTGGCATTGTCCTCTGTCTACTCATCGATTTCAGAGGGAAGAAACCATGTTTTGTAGGACATGGCACTGTCACACCTCACGGACTTGGCAAAATTGTCAACGTATGTCCTTGTTAGACATATTAATGATAACAATAATCAATGGAGGATGGATGAAGAGGTGGTTATTTTCATCTCCCGATGGGCTGGGAGCGCTATGACAACAAGAAACTGCGACAATAACAGGAAAACATTTGGCATTGCTATTAATAATGTATCAAAATCCTCAGAGGGAACTGAGAAAAAACAAGGCATTTAAGTCGATTAGTCACTAAAGTATTCTCTAAAAAAGCTCCTCCGTACATGCACAAAATGGTATGCCCTACAGAGTGGTTATGTTGTTAGTCATATGATTTGTCTTTCTTTTCTGGGAAAGGTTGCCGAGAAATGCATACAGTAAAATGAGTCAGGGGCATGGCTTAACCCAAATGGAGGGCATATCCACGGAAAGCGGCCATGTCTTCATGACTAAACTAAAATTGAAACCAGACATATACAGTGAAGTGGTTGCGGTCCCTCATTTCAAGTGAGATACACAAGAAGAAGAAAATATTGGAAAAATCATATTTCTTGTGAAGCGTATGTGCTTTATTAAAGGAAGCCAGTGGCTGCATGGTGTTCTGACTCCTGTCTCGGAGGGCTGTGTGAATTCCCGTGAAGTGAGATCACATGGGCACATGGCTGGTACTCCTAACCCAGACAACAGGAAGTGAAAGTGCTCCTGCTGCCACAACACAGCCTCTGGTGCCCTCCAACCCCCAGTTAAAGGGGAAGTGATGCGTTGTAACCTGGGATAGTAAGCTAGTGAAAGGAAACCTGGCTATTATTATATGTGAAGAAGTTGTCTGTGGAGGAGATCACTTTTATCCATCACTTTTATACATGATTTGCTGTTTTTTTTGTAATATTTAGTACACATCTCTCAACTTTCATCCCACAAATCTTTCTGTTTTCTGTTAATTTATCTATACTCAAATAAATGCAGAATACTGAGCAATAGAATGGATACCGTTGTAGACACATTGCACTCTGCTCTCCTCAGTTCATCCACTTTGAAAAGGTGTAATGGCTAAAGATGGTCGGGAAAAAACATAAAAATAGTAGCAGTAATCATGTGCAAGAGTGATCGCTTACAGTCCTCATTTTGGTTTAGTGTGTGTGTAACCAGACAGCACATGCTTACTTATTTTCTCTCTTAAACTTCAAGTTTAAGAAAGAAAAGTGTACAATTACACAATTAGATGAGTAAGGTCAGGATATCGTCACACCGAAACACTCCTTCCTCCAGTTCCCCTCATGCTTAGGTTGGACTACGGGAGTTGGACTGATAGGCTAGCAACCTCACAGGACATGATTGGACTGATCTAAACCAATTGTAGCGCTTCCCATGACAAGAGAGATAAACGCTTTGATAGAGTCAGCCAAACATTAAGGCACCAATTAGGGAAATGTTTTGGGCCTATTTCTACCTAGAACATCCCAAATATTTATGCACCGACTTACCAATTCTTTATTTACAAAGTTCATATTGAATTCACATCACAGGAGGTTGGCGGCACCTTCATTGGGGAGGACGGGCTTGTGGTAACGGCTGGAGCAGGACGAGTGGAATGGTATCAAATACATCAAACACATGGTTTCCATTTGTTTAATGTCATTCTATTTGCTCAGTTCCAGTCATTCTTTTGAGCCGTCCTCCCCTCAGCAGCCTCCACTGATTCACATTATATTCATATGATTATTGTTCTGTTTTGTAAATAGTATTGTCATAATTGCAGGTGTATAGTCTGGTACACAAGATGTATCATGTACAGTGGGGCAAAAAAGTATTTAGTCAGCCACCAATTGTGCAAGTTCTCCCACTTAAAAAGATGAGAGAGGCCTGTAATTTTCATCATAGGTCTTCTTCTTTAAGAGGCTCCTCTGTCCTCCACTCGTTACCTGTAAAGCCTCTTAAAGAAGAAGTTACAGGTCTGTGAGAGCCAGAAATCTTGCTTTTAGGTGACCAAATACTTATTTTCCACCATAATTTGCAAATAAATTCATTAAAAATCCTACAATGTGATTTTCTGGAATTTCTTTTCTCATTTTGTCTGTCATAGTTGAAGTGTACCTATGATGAAAATTACAGGCCTCTCTCATCTTTTCAAGTGGGAGAACTTGCACAATTGGTGACTGACTAAATACTTTTTGCCCCACTGTATGTTACTGCCAAGGTCAACATTAATGTTTGCCAAAAAACTCATAATGAATATAAATGTTAGCAAAGGGGAAATAACCTTGTGAAAGCCATCTTCAACAGACAATAGTTAGGATAAGATGTTTTCAGTGTGTTGTCTTGTGTGTGTCGTTTCTTTCATTTCACATCTTGCATTCTAAACATGATAGATTTTTTACAAAGAATCGCCTTACCATGAGGCTAAAGTGGGCCGTCTCCTAGTACGTGACTAAATCATTCAAGTGCTCTCGTGTACGGAGGCACACCGCACTGTACAATCAACCTCTTTATTTCATGATCCTTCACTTTGGAAAATATAAAACCTTGTCAATGTAAACACTAGTTAAGTCATAGAGCAAGACCTGCATTCTTCCACTGAAGACATCCAGTCTGGATCCAGCAGTAATGGGATCTTGATTGTGACTTTAGAGTTAGTTACATTAGGGAGTGTTTTAAAAAATATATATTTTATTTTTATTTTTATGAACCGAGCCTCTGAAGTGTTTTGGAAAAAGGACCCACTGTGGGTTAATTGGTTTGATTTTATTTTCCCTTTGCGGGTGACATCAAGGGCAGCGAAGAAAAGAGAGCTCCTAAGAGGATTGAGAGAGACAGCGGCAGATGATAAAGTGTGAAAAATAAAATAAAAAGGGATAGGCATTTTTTTGCAATAAAGAACCAGTGATAAAAAATGAAAGCTTCACACTGAGATAGTTGCCCTAAATGAATTACCTGGAGATTGCATGTTGCGTTGCATTTGCAGGGGTATTCAATTTTAATTAGTATTTTGGAGACATCTTTTATCAGACTGTCACTAACCTCCTCTCTTTCAGCTGAGATTTGTTCTCACTCTCTCTCCCCCTCGCTCTTTCTTTCACTCTCTTCCTCTGTCTCTCTCTCTGCCTCTCTCTTCCTCTGTCTCTCTCTCTGCCTCTCTCTCCCTCCATCTCTTGCTTTCGCTCTCTCCCCCCATCCTTGTGCCTCTCTCTCTCCCCCATCCTTGTGCTTCTCTCTCTCCCCCCATCCTTGTCCTTCTCTCTCTCCCCCCATCCTTGTGCTTCTCTCTCTCCCCCCATCCTTGTGCTTCTCTCTCTCTCTCTCTCGTGCACACAAACACTCAAGAATTTGCATTCGATAGAAATGTACAACAATTTTAATATCAAGGTTCTCAATAAGCCATGAATTGGGGGAAAGAAATAAAAGTCTAATTTCAGTTTGGAGAAAATCATTATTTCCACAATTAATTGCATCTTCCGTGGGGCAAAGGTGATAATGAATTTTGCTCAAGGAGACACACAGACACACAAAGAGGCACACCAATAGACATACACACATAAAAGTTCAATAGTCTTCCTGCCTTCAGTCCTAAAATCATTTAATTCTAACATGGAACTTGGGAAACTTCCTCCAGGAAAATACATCATTTCCATTATCCTGCCTCTTCCATTTTGTATATAAAAATCAACTAATTTGTTATATCTGTTAAATGAGTGTCACTTTGATATTCCTAAGAATCTAAAGAAAACAATACATTTTTTAAGACCCCTAAATATTTATTTAAAAACAATCTAATAGCATCTTATGGTCAGATCAAAATGATGTACACAGAACTACACAACATGTTAACCATTCCAAAATAGACTATAGATGCATAAAACCATTTGTATTTGATACACGTTGCACCCCCCCCCCCCCCCCCTTTTTTTTCTCCCTGCTGAGTGTTGTGAGGTTATACCCTGTCTCCCTCTCTTCATTCCTGGCCCACTTCCATTGTTAGTCACCTTGTTTATTGGCTGGAGCAGCCGTGGCGTACTGGACATCATCTGAAACCACAAACGACAAGATGCAATAAGCTGGAGAACAGCAGCAATCTGAGGAAAGTTCTCCCTTCACTAGAGCTCCCTAACTCTCTGTCTTCTTATCCTGAGCAGAAAATAAAAAAATCAATAGCAGCTCACCGGGCTTGATAAAAGCACTGGACAGGGAGAGTGGCTGCGCTGGATATAGTAAATTAAAGTGATCAAAATTTTCCAGTCGACTCAGCCCGCAGCCTACATAAACTAACAACCCTGTCTCCACAGCTGCCTGTCACCCAACCTCTCCCCACTATCTTTTCTCTCTCCCCCCTCACCTTTATTTCTGTATTTTCTTACTTTCACTATCCTTTTTTTCTCTCTCTCTCTTTCCTTCCACCCCTTACTGTATTTCAATTTTAGCAGTGTCTTAGCCTTTTGGCTCCTGAGTATTCATGGTGGCAGGTGTCTTTACACACGTATACACGCATGCACACACATACACAGGCACACACACAGATCCACAAACGCACACGCGCATACACACACACACCACAAACAGGTATTAGTTTCATGAGAGTGCTGGTTGGATGCGATTTCCCTTTAAGAGCTGTGGGTTTGGAAGTGAGGTGTTACCTGGTCCCTTCCATGAATGTATTTGATTTCTTTGACCTACAGTAGCCTGACATGGACAGTGTCCAAAGCCAGTGCCATGTTCTCAGAGAGGAGCTAGGCTTGGATCATATGATAGTATTTGACCTTCACAAAACAACAGATTTACCATAGTGTTTGGGAAAAGATGACACACCCACTGTAAAAGCACTTATCTGAAAAACTTAGTAGTAAATAATAATATATTTTTGAAAGCACAACACTTACAAAGAACATGTACCATAATAGTTCACATGAATAGATTTTGTAGAAAAAAAGTTGCCATTTCCTGAAGATTTCAATGATTTATAGTCCCAAATTGTTTCAGCAACCATGGCTACATTCCCCTCCAATATGGACGTGAAAGCAAAAGTCTAACATTCCTAGCAAATCCTTTTTTGTACAGGTGACTGACTAAGTAAATGTTACGTATGTACAAACATATGTAAAATCCTCAGACAGAGGCATGACCCTAACCCTGACCCATATACGGTATCAGTCAAACGTTTGACCACACCTACTCATTTTAAGGTTTTTCTTTATTTGTATTATTTTCTACATTGTAGAATAATAATGAAGACATCAAACTATGAAATAACACATATGGAATCATGTAGTAACCCAAAAGGTTTTAATCAAATCAAAATATATTTTATACTTGAGATTCTTCAAAGTAGCCACCCTTTGCCTTGATGACAGCTTTGCACACTCTTGGCATTCTCTCAACCAGTTTCATGAGGAATGCTTTTCCAACAGTCTTGAAGGAGTTCCCACATATGCTGAGCACTTGTTGGCTGTTGTTCTTTCACTCTGCAGTCCAACTCATCCCAAACCATCTCAATTGAGTTGAGGTCGGCTGATTGTGGAGGCCAGGTCATCTGATGCAGCACTCCATCACTCTCCTTCCTGGTCAAATAGCCCTTACATAGCCTGGAGGTGTGTTGGGTCATTGTCCTGTTGAAAAACAAATGATAGTCCCACTAAGCGCAACCGAGATGGGATGGCGTATCGCTGCAGAATGCTGTGGAAGCCATGCTGGTTAGGTGTGCCTTGAATTCAAAATTACCATAACACCTCCTCCTCCATGCTTCACAGTGGGAACCCCACATGCAGAGATCATCCGTTCCCCTACTCTGCATCTCACAAAGACACGGCTGTTGGAACCAAAAATCTTTGGACTCATCAGACCAAAGGACAGATTTCCACCGGTCTAATGTCCATTGCTCGTGTTTCTTGGCCCAAGTCAGTCTCTTCTTATTATTGGTGTCCTTTAGTAGTGGCTTCTTTGCAGCATTTTTTTTGAATTGCACCGTGGGATATGGTTGTCTCTTAACCAATTGTGCTATTGTGTGTGTTTTTTGGGGGTTATTTGTAACTGATTTTGTACATAATGTTTCTGCCTCTGTCTCTTATGACTGAAAAGAGCTTCTGGATATCAAGACAGTGATTACCCACCTCGTACTGGAAGAAGATGTTTTCTTTAATGAGTCGGACACAAAGGATTTACTTCAGACACCCGACAAGGCCAACATCCCAGTCATTCGTAGGAGAAAGAGACAGAGATATCGGGGACGGAGGTCGGGATGTCTTGTAAGGATCCGACGGCGAATGGTTAATCTGCCTCTACCATCAGTACTATTAGCCAACGTACAATCATAGGATAACAAAATAGACGAGCTACGATCACGAATATCCTACCAACAGGACATTAAAAACTGTAATATCTTATATTTCACCGAGTCGTGGCTGAACGACGACATGGATAAAATATAGCTGGTTGGTTTTATGCTGCATCGGCAAGATAGAACAGCTGCCTCCGATAAGACAAGAGGTGGCGGTCTATGTATATTTGTAAACAACAGCTGGTGCACGAAATTTAATATTAAGGAAGTCTCAAGGTTTTGCTCACCTGAGGTAGAGTATCTCATGATAAGATGTAGACCACAATATTAACCAAGGGAATTTTAATCTATATTTTTCGTAGATGTCTTTTACCACCACAAATCGATGCTGGCACGAAGTCCGCACTCAATGAGCTGTATAAGGCTATAAGCAAACAGGAAAACGCTCATCCAGAGGTGGCACTTCTACTGGCCATTGACTTTAATGTAGGGAAACTTAAATCCGTTTTATGCTAAGCTACAGGATTGTTTTGCTAGCAGAGACTGGAATATGTTCCAGGATTCTTCTAAAGTCATTGAGGAGTACACCACATCAGTCACTGGCTTCATCAATAAGTGCATCGGTGATGTCGTCCCCACGGTGACCGTACGTACATACCCCAACCAGAAGCCATGGATTACAGGCAACATCCGCACTGAGCTAAAGGGTAGAGCTGCCGCTTTCAAGGAGCGGGACTCTAACCCGGACGCTGAAAAGAAATCCCGCTCTGCCCTCAGATGAACCATCAAACAGGCTAAGTGTCAATATAGTACTAAGATTGAATCGTACTACACCGGCTCCGAGGCTCGTTGGATGTGGCAGGGCTTGAGAACTATCACAGACTACAAAAGGGAAGTACAGCCGCGAGCTGCCCAGCGACTCGAGCCTACCAGACGAGCTAAATTACTTCTATGATCGCTTCGAGGCAAGCAACACCGAAGCATGTATGAGAGCATCAGCTGTTCCAGATGACTGTGTGATCACGCTCTCTTTAGCTGATGTGAGCAAGACCTTTAAACAGGTCGAAATTCACAAGTCCGCGGGGCCAGAATGATTACCAGTATGTGTACTCTGAGCATGCGCTGACCAACTGGCAATGTGTCTTCACTGACATTTTCAACCTCTCCCTGTCTGAGTCTGTAATACCAAAATGTTTCAAGCAGACCACCATAGTCCCTGTGCCCAAGAACACTAAGGTAACCTGCCTAAATGACTACCGACCTGTAGCACTCACGTCTGTAGCCGCCAAGCGCTTTGAAAGGCTGGTCATGACTCATATCAACACCATTATCCCAGAAACCCAATTTGCATACTGGCCCAACAGATCCACAGATGATGCGATCTCTATTGCACTCCACACTGCTCTTTCCCACCTGGACAAAAGGAAAGCCTACAGTTAAAGTCGGAAGTTTACATACACTTAGGTTGGAGTCATTAAAACTCGTTTTTCAACCACTCCACAAATGTCTTGTTAATAAACTATACTTTTTGCAAGTCGGTTAGGACATCTACTTTGTGCATGACGCAAGTTATTTTTCCAACAATTGTTTACAGACAGAATATTTCACTTATAATTTACTGTATCACATTTCCGGTGAGTGAGAAGTTTACATATACTAAGTTGACTGTGCCTTTAAACAGCTTGGAAAATTCCAGAAAATGTTGTCATGGCTTTAGAACCTTCTGATAGGCTAATTGACATAATTTGAGTCATTTGGAGGTGTACCTGTGGATGTATTTCAAGGCCTACCTTCAACCTCAGTGCCTCTTTGCTTGACATCATGGGATAATCAAACACCATGGTATAAACACCATGGGACCACGCAGTCGTCATACCACTCAGGAAGGAGATGCGTTCTGTCTCCTGGAGATGAACGTACTTTGGTGCGAAATGTGCAAATCAATCCCAGAACAACAGCAAAGGACCTTGTGAATATGCTGGAGGAAACAGGTGCAAAAGTATCTATATCCACAGTAAAACGAGTCTTATATCGACATAACCTGAAAGGCCGCTCAGCAAGGAAGAAGCCACTGCTCCAAAACCGCCATAAAAAAGCCAGACTACGGTTTACAACTGCACATGGGGACAAAGATCGTACATTTTGGAGAAATGTCCTCTGGTCTGATGAAACAAAAATAGAACTGTTTGGCCATAATGACCATCATTATGTTTGGAGGAAAAAGAGGGAGGCTTGCAAGCCGAAGAACACCATCCCAACCATGAAGCACAGGGGTGGCAGCATCATGTTGTGGAGGTGCTTTGCTGCAGGAGGGACTGGTGCACTTCATAAAATAGATGGCAACATGAGGCAGGAAAATGATGTGGATATATTGAAGCAACATCTCAAGACATCAGTCAGGAAGTTAAAGCTTGGTTGCAAATAGGTCTTCCAAATGGACAATGACCAAAAGCATACTTCCAAAATTCTGGCAAAATGGCTTGAGGACAACAAAGTCAAAGTCAACATATTGGAGTGGCCATCACAAAGCCCTGACCTCAATCCTATAGAACATTTGTTGGCAGAACTGAAAAAGCATATGCGAGCAAGAAGGCCTCAGTTACACCAGCTCTGTCAGGAGGAATGGGCCAAAATTCACCCAACTTATTGTGGGAAGCTTGTGGAAGGCTACCCGAAAAGTTTAACCCAAGTTAAACAATTTAAAGGCAACGCTACCAAATACTAATTGAGTGTATGTAAACTTCTGACCCACTGGGAATGTGATGAAAGAAATAAAAGCTGAAATAAATCATTCTCTCTACCATTATTCTGACATTTCTCATTCTTAAAATAAAGTGGTTATCCTAACTGACCTAAGACGGGGAATTTTTACGTCGATTAAATGTCAGGAATTGTGAAAAACTGAGATTAAATGTAATTTGGCTAAGATGTATGTAAACTTCCAACTTCAACTGTAGCTTGTTTCTGGTCACAGGTTAAGAATGGTAAAAAAATTACAACATGTACCTAAAATTAGCATTACAATTAGCAGTGTTTGGCGATCTGGAAAGCCATAGCCAGTCAATAAATAATATAATACTCGTAGGAATGGTTTTCATCTTTAGCTCACAATCTGTGGATAATATATGATTCGAAAAATTAAAACATGTTGTAAAACGTCACAGCACAATTGAAAAATATATGGCACATGGAAACCAAACAAGGGTGGTCTATGGTTATAGGTGGGATGGGCTGAGAGTGGCTGAGGGTTGGGATTAAAGAGTTTGTTTGGTAATGTATTGTTGTTAAATATAAAAGTACCATGTATGTAAAATGTACAGTAACTTTCAAAAGTATTCATCCCCCTTGGCATTTTTCCTATTTCGTTGCATTACAACCTATAATTTAAATACATTTTTATTTGGATTTCATGTAATGGACATACAGAAAATAGTCCAAATTGGTGAAGAGAAATGAAAAAAATTACTTGTTTCAAAATATTCAAAAAAATGTAAAACGGAAAAGTGGTGCATGCATTTGTATTCCCCACCTTTGCTATGAAGCCCCTAAATAAGATGTTCTGCAACCAATTACCTTCAGAAGTCACATAATTAGTTAAAGAAAGTCCACCTGTGTGCAATCTAAGTGTCACATGATCTGTCACATGATCTCAGTATATATACACCTGTTCTGAAAAGCCCCAGAGCCTGCAACACTACTAAGCAAGGGGCACCACCAAGCAAGCGACACCATGAAGACCAAGGAGCTCTCCAAACAGGTCAGGGACAAAGTTGTGGAGATGTACAGATCAGGGTTGGGTTATAAAACAAGATCAGAAACTTTGAACATCACACGGAGCACCATTAAATCCATTATTTAAAAAATGAAAGAATGTGGCACCACAACAGACCTGCCAAGAGAGGGCCGCCCACCAAAACTCACAGACCAGGCAAAGAGGGCATTAATCAGAGAGGCAACAAAGAGACCAAAGATAACCTGGAAGGACCTGCAAAGCTCCACAGAGGACCACTTTAAGCCGTACACTCCACAGAGCTGGGTTTACAGAAGTGGCCAGAAAAAAAGCCATTGCTTAAAGAAAAAAAATAAGCAAACACATTTGGTGTTTGCCAAAAGGCATGTTGAAGACTCCCCAAACATATGGAAAAAGGTACTCTGGTTAGATGAGACTAAAATGTAGCTTTTTGGCCATCAAGAAAAACTCTATGTCTGGTGCAAACTCAACACCTCTCATCACCCCGAGAATACCATCCCCACAGTGAAGCATGTTAGTGGCAGCATCATGTTGTGGGTATGTTTTTCATCGGCAGGGACTGGGAAACTGGTCAGAATTGAAGGAATGACGGATGGCGCTAAATACAGGGAAATTCTTGAGGGAAACCTGTTTCAGTCTTCAAAAGATTTGAGACTGGGACGGAGTTTCACCTTCCAGCAGGACAATGACCCTAAGCATACTGCTAAAGCAACACTCTAGTGGTTTAAGGGGAAACATTTAAATGTCTTGGACGGTCCTAGTCAAAGCACAGACTTCAATCCAATTGAAAATCTGTGGTACGACTTAAAGATTGCTGTACACGAGTGGAACCCATCCAACTTGAAGGAGCTGGAGCAGTTTTGCCTTGAAGAATTGGCAAAAATCCCAGTGGCTAGATGTGCCAAGCTTATAGACATACTCAAAGAGACTTGCAGCTGTAATTGCTGCAAAAGGTGGCTCTACAAAGTATTGACTTTGGGGGGGTGAATAGTTATGCACACTCAAGTTTTCAGTTGTTTTGTCTTATTTCTTGTCTGTTTCACAACAACAAAATATTTTGCATCTTCAAAGTGTTGTGTAAATCAAATGATACAAACCCCACCCAAAAAATCGGTTTCAATTCCAGGTTGTAAGGCAACAAAATTGGAAAAATGCAAAGGGGGATGAATACTTTCGCAAGCCACTGTATATGTAAAATGTATAGGTAAAATGTGTGTAGCAAAAAATCTGTAAAAAAAAAACGAAGATATTTGTCCTTCAAAGAGGGGTGGTGGAGGGGTTAAATAAATAAAAAATATATTTTATAGGGCTTGTTAGTAAGCATTTCACTGTAAGGTCAACCTACACCTTTTGTATTCGGCGCATGTGACGAATACAATTTGATTTGACTTGATTTGACAATGAAGGCATGATTCACGCAGTCTCCTCTGTGAAGCATTATTTGGGCTGCAATTTTTGAGGATGGTAACTCTAATGAACTTATCCTCTGCAGTAGAGATAACTCTGGGTCTTCCTTTCCTGTGGCGGTCCTCATGAGAGCCAGTTTCATCATAGCGCTTGATCGTTTTTGTGACTACACTTGAAGAAACTTTCAAAGTTCTTAACATTTTCCAGATTGACTGACCTTCATGTCTTAAAGTAATGATGGACTGTTGTTCTCTTTGCTTATTTGAGCTGTTCTTGCCATAATATTGACTTGGTCTTTTACCAAATAGGGCTATCTTCTGTATACCATCCCTACCTTGTCACAACACAACTGACTGGCTCAAACGCATTAAGAAGGAAAGAAATTCCACCAATTAACAGGCCCACCTGCTAATTGAAATGCATTCCAGGTGACTACCTCATGAAGCTGGTTGAGAGAATGCCAATAGTGTGCAAAGCTGTCATTAAGGCAAATGTTGGCTACTTTGAAGGAACTATATTTTGATTTGTTTAACAATTTATTGGTTACTACATGATTCCATGTGTTATTTCATAGTTTTGATGTCTTCACTATTCTTCTACAATGTAGAAATAGTTTTAAAAAATGGAATGGAACAAGTAGGTGTGTCCAAAATTTTGACTGGTACTGTATATTGCCAGCTTTGGACAAATGGTGGCCTTCAGTAGCTCTTAAAGTGCATTTGGAAAGTATTCAGATTCCTTCACTTTTTCCACATTTTGTTACGTTACAGTCTTCTAAAATTGATTCAATTGATTGTTTTTTTGCATAACTGAATAGTGCGCTGGGCTTTCATGAGTTGTCTTACAAAATGCAATGAATCAATTACAGTAATGCAGTAGACAGCTGACTCATAAGGCTAAGGAGGCCAACCCCTTGCAGCGACCCTTGGCATTCTGTCCTGAGAATAGTGAGTAGGGATTAATAGGGATTGACCAATCAGCTCTAGTCTCTAGGTGAGCGAGCTTTACAAGAAAACACAGTTGATGTGCTCCTTCTTTGTCTCTAAACACCAACAACCCATATTATTCCAAGTAGTTTTTAGTAGTAGGCGCATCATGTGTGGCACCATGTTCAAGCTATACGATTCCACATAACATGTTGTGTACTTTTGATCGTCTTCATCTATGTTTTGATGATTGTGAGCTGTGATGTGGAGGCATGCTTGTAGATGACCCTTTACTGCCCCTACTTGGGTGGTAGGACGGTGGGGTAGGGGGAGGGAGAGAGAGGGTGTCTGTGTGTGTGTGTGTATGTGTGTGTGCGTGCTTTGGTGGTTGCGTGCTTTGGTGCGTGTGTGTGTGTGTGTGTGCAGCCTGCACTAGTCATGGCCTAATAGCCAGCTGACCTACAAAAGGTCAGACAGCAGACAGCCTTGAGACGCTTAAACTCAGCGGTAACCCCAAGCGCCCTGCGGTCTCTCCGCTTAGCCCAGATCAACCTCCCTGCCTTCCCAGGGAGAGGGGTCGTGTCCTGGTCAAGCTGCCACTCCTACAGCCCCCAGCTCCAGTCTGCACACACCCACCCAGCCACCAACCCTGCTCCTCTGTCCACATCTGAACACCTCTAACTCACAACTCTGCTGTGATCTCTCAATACACAACACTCAATATGTACAATAGCACTTATTTTGGATAGTCCATCTGTAGTCTACAGACTATAAGTAACATTTAAATTAACTATCTATTAACACTAATCCTAGCCCTAACCCTAACTTTAACCCCTACTCTAACCCTTATTCTAAACCTAACTCTAAACCTAACCATAATCTTAGAAAGCAGTTGCTTATCAACAGATAGTGTGTTGATAGTATGACCATCTGTAGAGCACAGACGGACTATCCGGACTATCCAAATAAAGTGTGACTGTACAATATGTTATTTTACTTTGTAATGTTGTTAAAAAAAAGAAGCAATGAAGTGAAATTATAAATAATGTTTATGTTTTCCTTTCTGTCAATTGTTTAATGTTAGCTACCACAAATGCCCTGGCATGTTGGAGTTTGTATCACTTAAATTGTATAATTAGTTTATCATATTTAGCCTATAATTTGCACACTGATTTACATTTAATTTACAGTGTAAAATATTAATTGCTGCTATACAGAAATAAAATGTCATATTTACTGAACAAAAATGTCAACACAACGTATAAAGTGTTGGCCCCACATTTCATGAGCTATAATAAAACATCCCAGAAATTGTCCATATGGAAACAGACGCCTCACAAGTCCTCAACTGGCAGCTTCATTAAATAGTTCCCACAAAACACCAGTCTCAACGTCAACAGTGAAGAGGCGACTCCGGGATGCTGGCCTACTAGGCAGAGTTCCTCTGTCCAGTGTCTGTGTTCTTTTGTCCATCTTAATCTTTTATTTTTATTGGCCAGTCTGAGATATGGCTTTTTCTTTGCAACTCTGCCTAGAAGGCCAGCATCCCGGAGTTGCCTCTTCACTGTTGATGTTGAGACTGGTGTTTTGTGGATACTATTTAATGAAGCTGCCAGTTGAGGACCAGGGAGGCGTCTGTTTCTCCAACTAGACACTCTAATGTACTTGTCCTCTTGCTCAGTTGTGCACCGGGGCCTCCCACTCCTCTTTCTATTCTGGTTAGAGACAGTTTGCGCTGTTCTGTGAAGGGAGTAGTACACAGTGCTGTACGAAATCTTCAGTTTCTTGACAATTTCTCCCATGGAATAGCCTTCATTTCTCAGAACAAGAATAGACTGACGAATTTCAGAAGAAAGTCTTTGTTTCTGGCCATTTTGAACCTGTAATCGAACCCACAAATGCTGATGCTCCAGATGCTCAACCAGTCTAAAGAAGGCCAGTTTTATTGCTTGTTTAATCAGGACAACAGTTTTCAGCTGTGCTAACATAATTGCAAAACGTTTTCTAACGACCAATTAGCCTTTTAAAACGAGAAACTTGGATTAGCTAACACAACGTGCCTTTGGAACACAGGAGTGATTGTTGCTGATTTTCACGGCCGATGCTGGAAGAAGACCAAAGTGCAGCGTGGTGAGCGTGCATTTTCCCTTTTTATTTAAAATGTCGCCAACAAAACAACAAACGAAAGAAACAACCGTGAAGCTTACAGGGCATTAGTGCCACAAACAAAGTTAACTACCCACACTGAAAGGAGGGAAAAAGGGCTACCTAAGTATGGTTCTCAATCAGAGACAACGATAGACAGCTGTCCCTGATTGAGAACCATACCCGGCCAAAACATAGAAATAAAGAAACATAGAAAACAAAACATAGAATGCCCACCCCAAATCACACCCTGACCAAACCAAATAGAGACATAAAAAGGCTCTCTAAGGTCAGGGCGTGACACTGATAATGGGCCTCTGTACGCCTATGTAGATATTCCATAAAAAATCTGCCGTTTCCAGCTACAATAGTAATTTACAACATTAACAATGTCTACACTGTATTTCTGATCAAATTGATGTTATTTTAATGGACAACAAATTAGCTTTTATTTCAAAAATAAGGATATTTCTATTATATTATATATATTTCTAAGTGACCCCACACTTTTGAACGGTAGTGTAGATAGACACTACCCTCATCAGAAACACTTATCAAATGACTCAGACATGCCATGTGTCATTAATGTGTCAGAATAAATCTATAAAACATTTTTTATTTAAGTCTACATAAAAAAACATAAAAGAAATCCAAGGAAGCACAGACATAGGGTTTTTCTTTATTTTGACTATTTTCTACATTGTATAATAATAGTGAAGACATGAAAACCATAAAATAACACATATGGAATCATGTAATAACCCCAAAAGTTTTAAACAGATCCAAAAATATTTTATATTTGAGATTCTTCCTGTGGTGGTCCTCATGAGAGCCAGTTTCATCATAGCGCTTGATGGTTTTTGTGACTGCACTGGAAGAACCTTTCAAAGTTCTTGACATTTTCCAGATTGACTAACCTTCATGTCTTGAAAACTTCTTATGGATCAAATCCCGTTAACGGGATTGATATGACAACATCCGGTGAAATGGCAGAGCGCCAAATTCAAATTAAATTATTAGAAATATTTAACTTTCATACAATCAGTGCAATACACCAAAATAAAGCTTAACTTCTTGTTAATCCAGCCACCGTGTCAGATTTCAAAAAGGCTTTACGGCGAAAGCAAACCATCCTATTATCTGAGGACAGCACCCCATCAAACAAACACATGACAATCATATTTCAACCCACCAGGCGCGACACAACTCAGAAATAACGATATAATTCATGCCTTACCTTTGAAGATCTTCTTCTGTTGGCACTCCAATATGTCCCATAAACATCACAAATGGTCCTTTTGTTCGATTAGACTAGCACTTCCGGGTTGGAGCGAGTGGTCGCATTTCGCACTTCGCTCCGCAGGTAGTATTACTTTTCATTACATTTCATTATAGTACAACGGTTTGATTTGTCTGATCTTAGCAATTTCTTCTTAGCTAGCTACATAGCCGTCTTTGTATCAAAGATAATTGTGTAGTTTAGCGTAATTATCGTAATTCGTCGTCCTAACGTAGTCAACACTGCTATCTGGCCAGCAGCTAGCCAGCTAGCCAGCTAGCCAACGTCCACCATCTACCGAATAGCAGCACTGTAGAAACTATTACATTCAACGGAACGACTTGATTAGTGTAGTGTTAGCTAGCTACATAGTTGTCTTTGCTGTCTTCGTATTCGTATCCAAGATAATTGTGTAGTTTAGATTGTCGAGGTTACCTAGCCAGTTACCGAGGCTACCTAGCCAGCTACACTTTCAAACTAAGTCAACAACGCAGCCACTGCTAGCTAGCCTACTTCAGCAGCACTGTATCATTTTAGTCAATAAGATTTCTTGCAACGTAAGTTTAACTTTCTGAACATTCGAGACGTGTAGTACACTTGTCATTCCAATCTCCTTTGCATTAGCGTAGCCTCTTCTGTAGCCTGTCAACTATGTGTCTGTCTATCCCTCTTCTCTCCTCTCTGCACAGACCATACAAACGCTTCACACCGCGTGGCCGCTGCCTGGTGGTCCCAGCGCGCACGACCCACGTGGAGTTCCAGGTCTCCGGCAGCCTCTGGAACTGCCGATCTGCGGCCAACAAGGCAGAGTTCATCTCAGCCTATGCTTCCCTCCAGTCACTCGACTTCTTGGCACTGACGGAAACATGGATTACCACAGATAACACTGCTACTCCTACTGCTCTCTCCTCGTCTGCCCACGTGTTCTCGCACACCCCGAGAGCTTCTGGTCAGCGGGGTGGTGGCACTGGGATCCTCATCTCTCCCAAGTGGACATTCTCTCTTTCTCCCCTGACCCATCTGTCTATCGCCTCCTTTGAATTCCATGCTGTCACAGTTACCAGCCCTTTCAAGCTTAACATCCTTATCATTTATCGCCCCCCAGGTTCCCTTGGAGAGTTCATCAATGAGCTTGACGCCTTGATAAGCTCCTTTCCTGAGGATGGCTCACCTCTCACAGTTCTGGGTGACTTTAACCTCCCCACGTCTACCTTTGACTCATTCCTCTCTGCCTCCTTCTTTCCACTCCTTTCCTCTTTTGACCTCACCCTCTCACCTTCCCCCCTACTCACAAGGCAGGCAATACGCTTGACCTCATCTTTACTAGATGCTGTTCTTCCACTAATCTCATTGCAACTCCCCTCCAAGTCTCCGACCACTACCTTGTATCCTTTTCCCTCTCGCTCTCATCCAACACTTCCCACACTGCCCCTACTCGGATGGTATCGCGCCGTCCCAACCTTCGCTCTCTCTCCCCCGCTACTCTCTCCTCTTCCATCCTATCATCTCTTCCCTCTGCTCAAACCTTCTCCAACCTATCTCCTGATTCTGCCTCCTCAACCCTCCTCTCCTCCCTTTCTGCATCCTTTGACTCTCTATGTCCCCTATCCTCCAGGCCGGCTTGGTCCTCCCCTCCTGCTCCGTGGCTCGACGACTCATTGCGAGCTCACAGAACAGGGCTCCGGGCAGCCGAGCGGAAATGGAGGAAAACTCGCCTCCCTGCGGACCTGGCATCCTTTCACTCCCTCCTCTCTACATTCTCCTCTTCTGTCTCTGCTGCTAAAGCCACTTTCTACCACTCTAAATTCCAAGCATCTGCCTCTAACCCTAGGAAGCTCTTTGCCACCTTCTCCTCCCTCCTGAATCCTCCTCCCCCTCCCCCCCTCCTCCCTCTCTGCGGATGACTTCGTCAACCATTTTGAAAAGAAGGTCGACGACATCCGATCCTCGTTTGCTAAGTCAAACGACACCGCTGGTTCTGCTCACACTGCCCTACCCTGTGCTTTGACCTCTTTCTCCCCTCTCTCTCCAGATGAAATCTCGCGTCTTGTGACGGCCGGCCGCCCAACAACCTGCCCGCTTGACCCTATCCCCTCCTCTCTTCTCCAGACCATTTCCGGAGACCTTCTCCCTTACCTCACCTCGCTCATCAACTCATCCTTGACCGCTGGCTACGTCCCTTCCGCCTTCAAGAGAGCGAGAGTTGCACCCCTTCTGAAAAAACCTACACTCGATCCCTCTGATGTCAACAACTACAGACCAGTATCCCTTCTTTCTTTTCTCTCCAAAACTCTTGAACGTGCCGTCCTTGGCCAGCTCTCCTGCTATCTCTCTCAGAATGACCTTCTTAATCCAAATCAGTCAGGTTTCAAGACTAGTCATTCAACTGAGACTGCTCTTCTCTGTGTCACGGAGGCGCTCCGCACTGCTAAAGCTAACTCTCTCTCCTCTGCTCTCATCCTTCTAGACCTATCGGCTGCCTTTGATACTGTGAACCATCAGATCCTCCTCTCCACCCTCTCCGAGTTGGGCATCTCCGGCGCGGCCCACGCTTGGATTGCGTCCTACCTGACAGGTCGCTCCTACCAGGTGGCGTGGCGAGAATCTGTCTCCGCACCACGTGCTCTCACCACTGGTGTCCCCCAGGGCTCTGTTCTAGGCCCTCTCCTATTGTCGCTATACACCAAGTCACTTGGTTCTGTCATATCCTCACATGGTCTCTCCTATCATTGCTATGCAGACGACACACAATTAATCTTCTCCTTTCCCCCTTCTGATAACCAGGTGGCGAATCGCATCTCTGCATGTCTGGCAGACATATCAGTGTGGATGACGGATCACCACCTCAAGCTGAACCTTGGCAAGACGGAGCTGCTCTTCCTCCCGGGGAAGGACTGCCCGTTCCATGATCTTGCCATCACGGTTGACAACTCCATTGTGTCCTCCTCCCAGAGCGCTAAGAACCTTGGCGTGATCCTGGACAACACCCTGTCGTTCTCAACCAACATCAAGGCGGTGACCCGTTCCTGTAGGTTCATGCTCTACAACATTCGCAGAGTACGACCCTGCCTCACACAGGAAGCGGCGCAGGTCCTAATCCAGGCACTTGTCATCTCCCGTCTGGATTACTGCAACTCGCTGTTGGCTGGGCTCCCTGCCTGTGCGATTAAACCCCTACAACTCATCCAGAACGCCGCAGCCCGTCTGGTGTTCAACCTTCCCAAGTTCTCTCACGTCACCCCGCTCCTCCGCTCTCTCCACTGGCTTCCAGTTGAAGCTCGCATCCGCTACAAGACCATGGTGCTTGCCTACGGAGCTGTGAGGGGAACGGCACCTCCGTACCTTCAGGCTCTGATCAGGCCCTACACCCAAACAAGGGCACTGCGTTCATCCACCTCTGGCCTGCTCGCCTCCCTACCTCTGAGGAAGTACAGCTCCCGCTCAGCCCAGTCAAAACTGTTCGCTGCTCTGGCACCCCAATGGTGGAACAAACTCCCCCACGACGCCAGGTCAGCGGAATCAATCACCACCTTCCGGAGACACCTGAAACCCCACCTCTTTAAGGAATACCTAGGATAGGATAAAGTAATCCTTCTAACCCCCCCCCCCCCCCCTTAGAGTTAGATGCACTATTGTAAAGTGGTTGTTCCACTGGATATCATAAGGTGAATGCACCAACTTGTAAGTCGCTCTGGATAAGAGCGTCTGCTAAATGACTTAAATGTAAATGTAAATTATTAATTCCGTCGTTATATCCCCAAAATGTCCATTTATTTGGCGCGTTTGATTCAGAAAAACACCGGTTCCAACTCGCCCAACATGACTATAAATGATCTAATAAATTACCTGTAATCTTGGTCCAAACATTTCAAACAACTTTCCTAATCCAACTTTAGGTATTTTAAAACGTAAATAATAGATACAATTTAAGACGGGATAAACTGTGTTCAATAGCGGATAAAATCAAAGTGGAGGGAGCTTCAGGTCGCGCGCCCCAAACAAAAGAGTCCACTTGGCTCGACTCCCAGAAAGGAAAGGGCTACTTCTTCATTACTCAAAGGAAAAACATCAACCAATTTCTAAAGACTGTTGACATCTAGTGGAAGCCATGGGAACTGCAAGCATATTTCTATTAGAATGGGCTTGCCATAGAAAATGAATGGAAAACAGATTGACCTCCCAAAAGATTTTCCTTGGATGGATTATGCTCGGGGTTTCACCTGCCAAATCAGTTCTGTTATGCTCACAGACAATATTCAAACAGTTTTAGAAACTTCAGTGTTTTCTATCCAAATCTACTAATAATATGCATATCCTAGCTTCTGGGCCTGAGTAGGAGACAGTTTACTTTGGGCACGCTTTTCTTCCAGACGTGAAAATACTGCCCCCTATCCCAGAGAGGTTTGAAAGTAATGAGGAACTGTCTTTTCTCTTTGCTTATTTGAGCTGTTCTTGCCATAATATTGACTTCGTGTTTTACCAAATAGGGCTATCCACCCCTACCTTGTCACAAAACAACTGACTGGCTCAAATGCATTAAGAAGGAAATAAATTCTATAGGTTACAGCCTTATTCTAAAATTGATTAAGTCAATTTTAACACAATACCCCCGAATTTGCAAAGCAAAAACAGGTTTTCAGAAATGTTATTAAAAAACGAAAACGGAAATATTGGATTTACATAAGTATACCCTTTACTCAGTACTTTGTTGAAGCACATTTGCAGTGATTACAGCCTTGAGTCTTCTCGGGTATGATGCTACAAGCTTGGCACACCTCTATTTGGGGAGTTTCTCCCATTCTTCTGTAAGGTTGGATGGGGAGCGTCACTGCACAACTATTTTCAGCTCTCTCCAGAGATGTTTGATCAGGATCAAGTCCGGGCTCTGGGTCGGCCACTTAAGGACATTCAGAGACTTGTCCCGAATCCACTTTGGCGTTGCCTTCGCTGTGTGCTTTGGGTCGTTGTCCTGTTGGAAGGTGAACCTTCGACCCAGTCTGAGGTCCTGACCACTCTGGAGCAGGTTTTCTTCAAGGATCTCTCTGTACTTTGCGCCGTTTATCTTTCCCTCAATCCTGACTAGTCTCCCAGTCCTTGCTAAAAAAACATTCCCACAGCATGATGCTGCCACCGCCATGCCTCACCGTAGGGATGGTGCCAGGTTTCCTCCAGACGCGACACATAGCGTTCAGGACAAAGAGTTCAATCTTGGTTTCATCAGAACAGAGAATCTTGTTTCTCATGGTCTGAGAGTCCTTTAGGTACCTTTTGGCAAACTCCAAGCAGGCTGTCATGTGTCTTTTACTGAGGAGTGGCTTCCGTCTGGCCACTCTACCATAAAGGCCTGATTGGTGGAGTGCTGCATAGACGGTTGTCCTTCTAGAAGGTTCTCCCATCTCCACAGAGGAACTATGGAGCTCTGTCAGAGTGACCATCGGGTTGATCACCTCCCTGATCAAGGCCCTTCTACCACGATTTCTCAGTTTGTCCGGGAGACCAGCTCTAGGAAGAATCTTGGTGGTTCCAAACTTCAATGCTGCAGACATTTTTTGGTACCCTTCCCCAGATCTGTGCCTCGACACAATCCTGTCTCGGAGCTCTACGAACAATTCCTTCGACCTCATGGCTTGTTTTTTTTCTCTGATGTGCACTGTCAACTGTGGGACCTTATATAGACAGGTGTGTACCTTTCCAAATCATGTCCAATCAACTGAATTTACCACATGTGGACTTCAATCAAGTTGTAGAAACATCTCAAGGATGATCATTGGAAACAGGATGCACCTGAGCTCATTTTCAAGTCTCATAACAAAGGGTCTGAATACTTATGTAAATAAGGTTTCTGCTTGTTTCTGTATAAAAACCTGTTTTCTATTTGTCATTATAGGGTATTGTGTGTAGATTGATAAGGATTTTTTTTATATAATCCATTTAAAATAAGGCTGTAACATAACAAAATGTGGAAAAAGGGAAGGGGTCTGAATACTTTCCGAATCCACTGTATATTCAGCCTGTGGCAACCATACACCACGCTCAACGCTGTACAATATGTATCTATTTGAATCTCTTTATCAAGAAAAAGGATTGCAATTGCAAATGTCAGTGATGGCAATCCAATTGAAAACAGTTGGCAGTCCTATGTTTAAGCAGTGATTTACCAGTTAAAACCTTAAGGAAAGATTACCCCGTTCACCTCTTCTTTAAAGCGTGCGTGCAACATGCTCAGGATGTAATGACTAAATCCTCTGAAACGCTTTCCTTAAGTGTTTCTGTAGAGACATGCGATTGCAAATTAATTGTGGGTTTTACTGTACAGTGCAAAGCAGTTCAGGAAATGGACTTCAATTAATGCGAAGCCTTAGGTCTGTGTGATTTAGACAAGCCTTAGTTCTGTGTGATTTAGACAAGCCTTAGGTCTGTGTGATTTAGACTGTGGAGTATACTGTAAATTAAGTGTAACTTTGTTCAGTTGAACTATAATGAACTCAATTGAATGGCTCAGCAGTATATGTTGTACGTTAATTATGTGAATGACTAGACTCAAGAACTGGAATACAATGTGATTCATGATCTTACTGGATGCTTTAATTTAAGTGAATGTGTTCATAAAAAAATACAGGTTTTCCATGTGTACATTTGATTACAGTAATCCTATCAATAATAAGGATGTTTTAGAATGTGTGTGTGTGTTCAGGGATGTTTTTGTATCCTGGCTGCAGGAGCTTAGTGATGCTTTTCCCTCATCAATACCCAGCATGCTCTGGAGACATGGCCCTCTGTAGATGCTGACATTGCCTGTCCCCTCCCCTCCCCTCCCCTCCCACCACACACACACACACACACACACACACACACACACACACACACACACACACACACACACACACACACACACACACACACACACACACACACACACACACACACACACACACACACACACACACACACACACACACACACACTACTCCTCTTTTAAATAATTTCCTAGCCCCTTAATCACAGCTAAGCCACTAACTGATCGATGACAGATATGAGGAGCAACTTCATGCTCCTCAAGCATGCTAACAGGGTTCTATTCTTTTCATCTATTTATTTATTGTCTCTCGTTTTGGAGATAATATTTTCTCTCTGTTAACAGGCCTCTAGACGCTGGTCGGGTATTAATTAAAATCGAAATACTAAATATTGATTGATACGTTATCAGTGCATAGCAGTTGGTCCTCAGGCTATTGATCCGCCCTGTGATTTATTATCATATTTAAGAAAAATCATTTTGTGTGATTATAAGAGGTAATGGACTTTTAGTGAGGGTTGTAATTCTTGTTTGTATCATGTTTGTTGTGCGGGAGGCGGGAGACGATTTCTCAATCGCAGTCGGAGATCACCGATATCCTTGGAGCTGCTCTCCCTTGCGTAAAAGAAAGATCCTGGCCTGTGTCATTGGGAATAATGGGTATTGGGATTACCTCTTTAATCACAACAAAGATTAACAGATGGTATGAGAGCAGTTATTAGCAAACATCTTGCACTCATCAAATCAATAAGTTGATTTGTAATCAGGTTGTTGGTGGGTGTAGGTGGAAAGGGGAGCCGGGGACTGTTCCCAGTGAAAGATCCTGGCAATCAGGCTTCTGTGTAGCAATTACCTCTCAGCAAAATAGGTGCTCTTCCTCTTCAATCTGGCAGGCCTCCAAAACACAAGGCAGACAGATAGGAACATGGAACATTGACACACCGACACATACACTGCATGAGTAACCCTGTTTCGGAAACAACCTCCGAGGCGATATGTGATTGATACATTTCCATGTCAGTGTCAGAATATCTCATGACGTTGTGAAGTGTCCCTGTGAAATGCGAGAGACCGGTGTCTCTATGTTCTTAGAAAACAAAATGGCAAACACTGCACGCTTCCGTGAGGAGTTAACGTCACTATAGATTTGAAAGACGAGGACTCCACAGCCAAGTGTAAGAAGTGATACTGGGTTTCACTCTCCATGGAGAGAGAGTTATTGTTGAGCTTATTGTTATTGTTGAATGTATGGGTATTTTGACACTTGGTTATTGTTGTTACTGTTGTCCCGTTGACAATTTTGATTCAGAATTTTTATTTTTTATATTGTTAATATCCAAAATAAGCTTTGACAATATGTACATTGTTACGTCATGCCAATAAAACAAATTGAATTGAATTGAGAGAGAGATACCAGACTGGGGACCTGGCAAACCCAGACATGAATTCAACAAGTCAAGGACTACTTACACAAAGCTGTTTCCAGCTGTAGCCTCAGTGACCTGGGCTTTAGCGCCATCATTTTAATAAGGCTTTTGATTCATATACACCACGTTGTTCTAATTGGTGCGGTCTCTTTATCATGGTAATGCTCTACTCTGCCTTTTCACATGCAGAATCCACAGTCCTGTCTGCAGCTCTCTTTTGTTTTTGTTTTGTGTTATAGCATGCTGCACATGTGAATTTCAGACACACAACTGTCCAATATTAGAGGGGGGGGGGGGGGAAACGCTTTTTTGAAAAGAGACAGTTTTGTTCTCTCTGTGAGAGTTCTGAATACAGCTCGGTTTCTTTTTTTGTATTATATTATACTCGATAATTATATTGTCTCATGCGTGTACTGACTACAACTAGATGCAAATCAGTAAAAAGGGGAAATTGAAGAAACAAATTCTGTGAAACTTGGGGCGGCAGGTAGCCTAGTGGTTAGAGTGTTGAGCCAAAAACCAAAATGTCGCTGGATCAAATCCCTGAGCTGACAAGGTAAAAATATGTTGTTCTGCTCCTGAACAAGGCAGTTAACCCACTGTTCCCTGGTAGGCTGTCAATGTAAATAAGAATTTGTTCTTAACTGACATGCCTGGTTACATAAAAAAAATAAAAAAATGAACTGACAATTTTCTCCATCTAAGATAATTGCAGTGTTCAATGATTTATGTGGATTAGTCCCATGGCCTTTAGCAACACACTTTTTGCTCTATTCACCGGCTTCCAGACAACACATTTGTTCACATTGAGTAGTATCAGCTTAAGTGACTTTTTGCTTCTGCTTTTAGGGCACCCAAGGGCTGCCGAGCTTTCGAGCCTTTCAATAGACCCTACTTGTTCGCATTGAAACCCACCTCCGTGGTAGAGACCAAGGGAGTTCAATTAAACATGGCTGATGCCGGATAAGGTAATGTGGATTGAAAGGAAACAGTCATTGGAGGAGAGCTCGCAGAAACACACATTTTCCACCTTAGCGGATTGGTGCATTCATTACAACAAGAACTAACTACTCATGCGTGAAGAATCTATGTTGGCAATCGCTCTCCTTCATTCTCTCTTTCGCACTCTTTCTCAGACACCACACACACACGCACACATGCACGCACGCACACACACAAGCGTGTGCACACACACACACGTAGTTAACCCCTACCCTCTATAAACAATGACTTAATGTTGTGATATTAATTTCTAATAAAACACACGGTTAGTTAAGTCACCTGAGCACTATCCATCCCTCCCTACACTGTCAGATATGCACTTACCAGGATTGAACAAGGCCAATGGTGCCAAAACAATGACAGTCCGGGGTAACTGATGCTGTTTAAAAATTCAAAGGCCTCTATTGAACAGACAATGTGGCATACATATCACTGGTCTAGAGACCCCAGATCCCTGCCCCCAATGGTCTGCCTCCTGTCCAACACAGACAGTCTCTCAGCCACGCTATCTTCGACCACTTTAGGAACACCTCTTATGCGAACACGCCTCTCTTTACGCTAGACGCCTCAGATTTAAATTGGGTACGTTTAGCATCACATACTGTGTGTGCACTTTTACGTTACAATTGTGAACAGGGAATTGTCACTATGCTGAATGTTGGTGGATAAAACATCAACTGTCATTTTTCCACAAGTCCCTCTTCGTTATTTCACATCTCTTAATATTGATTAAACAAAACAATCGCAAAATGATTTATAATGTCCTTGGCAATTTTTTTCTCCTGAAATACACTTACATGTTGAAGACTGAAACTCGCAAACTATTTTAGATGCGTGTGCACGCACACAAGTACACACAGAAAGACACACACAGACGAAAACGCAGGGAGACACACATAAGCACACACGCACCAGGTGTCACTTGTCGAGTGGTTAATATCTTTCCAAGGTCAGGCCTGGCAAGGAATTCCAATGCGATTAAGTGTCATCATTGAGGCTTTAGCCCTTTTCTGCTCATTGTTCTTGGAAATGGCATTAGAGCCACAGCTGACCAGACCAAGGCCTCAAAGTAATTGCTGTACAATCTCTCCTCCACACCGGCTACGTTCCTTCAACGCTGGATATATCTAACGGCCACCTCTACCACACACATATACTCCATACACACGTATGCATGCACACACGCACAGATGTGTACACACACATGCAAGCACCCACTTGCACGCACGCACACACACACACACACACACAAACACAGATGTGTACACACACATGCAAGCACCCACTTGCACACACACACACACACACACACACACACACACACACACACACACACACACACACACACACACACACACACACACACACACACACACACACACACACACACACACACACACACACACACACACACACTCATTATGATAATGCATTATGAGAATCGCTGTAAAATAGTTATTAAATTCAGTTATGCACTAGTGTCTTTAACGCAGTCACTGCATGAGAATCTGACTGGTTAAGTTAAGGGCTTTGGGATAGGGTTAAAACAGAAACAACTTGACGGTTAAGTTTAAGCATTACTTCTGAATGGTTAAAGGAGGCAGGCAAAGGTATCCACAAAAAAAACATAACACTACATAATAATGCTAATTTAGGCTTCATTAAATAAGTCTCAACAACTTTTTTGTCTTTGACTACATTTTAGGTGTAATTTCTGCTTTTTGGTGAAGATGTCATTTTCTGGGCATAGAATGCAAGGATTACATCATTTGAGGGCAAAAATAAAAGAATAATGGCTTACTGCAAGGAACACAAGCTAGAGACAAGGCTTTTATGAGTCATTTTCTGGATGAGAAATGATACTGATATGATGTGAGAAGACACTTGTGTATCTGGGAAATAAACATGTACGTCAACAATAATTACTCATATGCAAATAATGAGATATGATCAAGCTAGTTAGATAGCTATAGCCAGACAGTGTATTTTAATTGATAAGACTTGTTGTATGACACAACACATGTACACTGAACTAAAATATAAACCCAACATGTAAAGTGTTGGTCGCATGTTTTTTCATGAGTTGAAATAAAAGATCCCAGAAATGTTCCATATGCACAAAAAGCTTGTTTCTCTCAAATTTCGTGCACAAATTTCTTTACATCCCTGTTTGTGAGCATTTCTCCTTTGCCAAGGTAATCCATCCACCTGACAGGAAAGCATATCAAGAAGCTGATTAAACAGCATGTTCACTACACAGGTGCACCTTGTGGTGGGGACAATAAAAGGCCATTCTAAAATGTGCAGTTTTGTCACACAACACAATGCCACAGATGTCTCAAGCTTTGAGGGAGCACGCAAATTGTCATGCTGACTGCAGGAATGTCAACCAGAGCTGTTGCCAGGTCATTGAATGTTCATTTCTCTTACATAAGCTGCCTCCATCATTGTTTCAGAGAATTCGGCAGTACGTCCAAATGGCGACACAACCGCAGACCACGTGTAATCACGCCAGCCCAGGTCATCCACATCCAGTTTTTTCACCTGAACACAATTGCATTTTATCGGTGGCAATTTGAATACACGGAGATACTGAATGCACGAGATCCTGAGGCCCATTGTCGTGCCATTCATCCGCCGCCATCACCTCATGTTTCTGCATGATAATGCACGGCCCCATATCGCAATGATCTGTACACAATTCCTGGAAGCTGAAAATATCCCAGTTCTTCCTTGCCCTGCATTCTCACCAGACATGTCACCCATAGAGCATGTTTGGGATGCTCTGGATCGACGTGTATGACAGCGTGTTCCAGTTCCCGCCAATATCCAGCAACTTCGCACAGCCATTGAAGAGGAGTGGGACAACATTCCACAAGCCACAATCAACAACCTGATCATCTCTATGCGAATGAGATGTGTCGCGCTGCATGAGGCAAATGGTGGTCACACCAGATACTGACAGTTTTTTTAATCCACTCCCCTACCTTTCTTTTTAGGTATCTGTTAATGGATATCTGAATTAACAGCCATGTGAAATCCATAGATTCGGGCCTACTGAAAATCCTTGAAATTGTTGCATGTTGTCTTTATATTTTGTTCAGTGTACAATGAATGTTAGCTAGCTAACTAGAAATATTGTTTCCCACAAAGTAAACCATCTAGCCATTGGTGCTGCAGCCAGCAAGCTAACTAGCTAACCAAAATGTGGCTAACTACCACATGAAAATAATTCTGCAAATTTGACCATATATAGCTAGCTAGTCCCTTTCTGACAATTGTACTGTGGACACAAGGTGGATAGCTGGATAGCTAGCTAATAAACATTAGCTATCCCAACTGTGGCTTAGCTAGCCAAGAACATCCATGCTCATGATCTTCCCTGGTGAATTTGCATAAACCCGACCGACGCGAATGTCACAGTGCAGCACTAGTGAAAATGGAAAACTATTTTGATATCCTGGCACCGGATTAATTCCTGACTGGAATAGCTCGTCCAATGTGAAATAGAGTTCCGTTTTTTTTTTTCTTTCAACAGTACAATATCCAGCAGGTGAGCAGATTGTGCACTAAAATCCGGTAACTTTGAACCATCATTTCCAAGCATTCCAAAGGAGCATGTTGACAGGCAGCCGTGCCTCTTTGAGTGTTATATCAAGGACGCAACATCTACCTTGACCATTATATTACTGTAGATCATTTTATGATGTATTTAGCTGTTGTATATAGAAAGGTTTGGAAAAACAGGGACACCTTTGCCTGTGACCTGTAAGTTAAGGTTTGGAATAGGTTTTACAACAAGATAACTAAAAGTGAGTGCCTAGCAATGTATGCTCGCGGCTTGCTAGAGTGTTTTTATATATTTTTTGCCCCTAGTGGCTGTTATTCACGTAATCTCCCGGTGGGGACCTGGATGAACGTGTGTGTGTGTGTGTGTGTGTGTGTGTGTGTGTGTGTGTGTGTGTGTGTGTGTGTGTGTGTGTGTGTGTGTGTGTGTGTGTGTGTGTGTGTGTGTGTGTGTGTGTGTGTGTGTGTGTGTGTGTGTGTGTGTGTGTGTGTGTGTGCGTGTGTGTGTGTGTTGATACACAGTTATCTCTTTACATCACGGGCACAGATAGCTGCCCCAACACACGCTCGCACACACACAAGCTGCTTCATCTTAAAAGAGATGCTCCTGATTTCATGCCTGCGAAACTCACAGCGTTATTTCGTATTCAGTCACTCGTCGCTGAAATCTTTTTTTCTGTAGTAATGCCAGAATTTGACATGTACAACTTAGCAATAAAGATAAGAGCACAACTAAGAGCACAACTATGACACTCTAAATGTGGTGAAAATTTACAGGATATAGGGCCTAAGTGATCCAGACTACAGTAGCAGGGAGCAGTGTTCACTAGGATGGCGAAACGTTCTGGAGTGTGAAAGGTTAAAGTATGGTACAGGCCTGTATTGGTTCATCCAAGAGGATTTGAGTGTAAAGATGGTCTAAGAGATTCTAGTAGGGCCCATCATTCTACTCCCAGGAGGATGAATTCAAGTTTAGCACTGACTAAGGGAACTTTGACTACTCCCATTTCTCAGTCAAGAGTATAGTCCGAGTCAGGATTGGGGTCAATTCCATTTCCAGTCAATTCAGAAAGTAAGCCAAATTCAAATTCTGAATGTTCCTCGTTGAAAAGCATTGAAGAGAATTGGAATTTCTGTGTACTTCCGAATTGACTGGAACTGAAATGGAATAGATACCAACCCTGGTCCGATTATAATCCGCCATAGCCCTTACCCCTGGGACAAGGATCAGAATCACACTATGATGAAACTGACACATTGCGTTACGTGACATTACATGACACAGGAAGTACAACGTCAAGTGTCCGGTATAACCTTTTCACACTAGACTCTCCTCTTTCCACTTTCATTCTAAAAAACTGCTCTACTTGCTACCTCTGTGTCAGTGACTCTGATCATCCCTGAAATGTTCTCTGCCATCCACTTTTGCCCTGCCCTCTCTTTTTTTGGCTTTCACTACCCCCCCCCCCCCCCAACAAAAAAAAAACTATATTTTGCCAACTCATTCATACTGTATCTTTGTCTTCAGGGGCACTTCATCTCTTGTTTCTCCAAACGTGCCACAATATTGTCACTGACAGATCCACCAAATATGTTTTGTTTGTGTGCTGAGCTGGTAACACAGGGGTCCTGTCAATGCGTCTGGTTGCATTTGGTGCACTGCCTATCACAACCAATTTGACACGTTGTTCTTTCTTGGAAACGATGAACATTTCACTGCGTCTCCCGTTCCAAGGTAAAGTCCAATTACACCCAAGCTACAAATTTAATTACAGTAGCAGATTAAATTGGTCAATTCAATTCATTTTAATTAGGCTTGATTGGGCCAGTCAGATCAAATTTTACTCATCTCCTGTACAAGACCTTTGTTTCATTTTAGTTCATCTTGCCTAATTTGAAACAAGGTAAACATAAATCAAATCACTTAATACTGATTATGCTATGACATCTGATAGGTAAATCAGACAGTATTGTTAATATAAATATACAGCCAAATACCTAGCAAGCTAGCACACAGTGTTGCTAACTAGCAAGCTAGCTAGTTAGCCAGCACACAGTGTCACCCCAGCCTCCCGCCTGCTGTGCTAGAGTGAGGCGGGGGCGACCGGTACACAATGTCATTCACCCCCGTTTGTCGGGCACACTCAAAAGTGTCACACAGGTATGCAGATGTGGTGCTCGTGGGGGTTCATGCAGGAAACAATGGGATGCTCGGGGACACAGGAATGCCCCAAATTGCGTGCTGCAGTTGCACACTATTGCAAGAATCTGGCAACAGGTGTGTGTGTGTGTGTGTGTGTGTGTGTGTGTGTGTGTGTGTGTGTGTGTGTGTGTGTGTGTGTGTGTGTGTGTGTGTGTGTGTGTGTGTGTGTGTGTGTGTGTGTGTGTGTGTGTGTGTGTGTGTGTGTGTGTGTTTGTGTGATATGTACAGTGCCAGTCAAAAGTTTTGACACACATACTCATTCCAGGGTTTTTCTTTATTTTTACTATTTTCTACATTGTAGAATAATACTGAAGACTTCAAAACTATGAAATAACACATACGGAATCATGTAGTAACCAAAAAAGTGTTAAACAAAATATTTTAGATTCTTCAAATTAGCCACCCTTTGCCTTGATGACAGCTTTGCACACTCTTGGCATTCTCTCAACCAACTTCATGAGGTAGTCACCCGGAATGCATTTCAATTAACAGGTGTGCCTTGTTAAAAGAAAATGTGTGGAATTTCTTTCCTTCTAATGCATTTGAGCCAATCAGTTGTGTTGTGACAAGGTAGGGGTGGGATACAGAAGATAGCCCTATATGGTAACAGCTCAAATAAGCAAAGAGAAATGACAGTTCATCATTACTTTAAGACATGAAGGTCAGTCAATCTGGAAAGACCCAGAGTTACCTCTGCTGCAGAGGATAAGTTCATTTGACTTACCAGCCTCAGAAATTGCAACACAAATAAATGCTTCACAGAGTTCAAGTAACAGACATCTCAACATCAACTGTTTAGAGGAGACTGCGTGAATCAGGCCTTCAGGGTCAAATTTCTGCAAAGAAACCACTACTAAAGTACTCCAATAAGAAGAAGAGACTTGCTTGGGCCAAGAAACACAAGCAATGGACATTAGACCGGTGGAAATTTGTCCTTTGGTCTGGAGTCCAAATTGGAGATTTTTGGTTCCAACCGTCATGTCTTTGTGAGACGCGGTGTGGGTGAACTGATGATCTCCGCATGTGTGGTTCCCACCGTAAAGCATGGAGGAGGAGGTGTTATGGTGTGGGGGTGCTTTTCTGGCTACACTGTCTGTGATTTATTTAGAATTCAAGGCACACTTAACCAGAATGGCTACCACAGCATTCTCCAGCGATACGCCGTCCCATCTGGTTTGGGTTTAGTGGGACTATCATTTGTTTTTCAACAGGACAATGACGTAACACACCTCCAGGCTGTGTAAGGGCTATTTTACCAAGGAGAGTGATGGAGTGCTGCATCAGATTACCTGGCCTCCACAATCACAATCCTTCAAGACTGTTCGAAAAGCATTCCAGGTGAAGCTGGTTGAGAGAATGCCAAGAGTGTGCAAAGCTGTCATCAAGGTAAAGGGTGGCTACTTTGAAGAATATAAAATATGTTTTGATTTGTTCAAGACTTTTTTGCTTATTTCATGATTCCATGTGTTATTTCATAGTTTTGATGTCTTCACCATTATTCTACAATGTAGAAAATAGTAAAAATAAAGAAAACCCTTGAATAAGGTGTTCTAAAACTTTGACGGTTAGTGTATATATGTGTGGGTGTGTGTCTCTGTGTGTTTGTGTACGCTTGCATGCACAGCCAGGTCACCCTTGATACAAGTAAGTATTCGACTTCCTTTCATTTCGGGAGGGGATGTGGAAAGCGGTCACTAGGGGCAACAGTGAGCATTTTTACCTTCAAGTAAATTTTGGTTTTGCTAGGGCTTTGTGGATAGGGTTGGTGGATGAGTCTGCCTCTAATTAGGTAGTTTTTAATATTTTTGTTTTAAGCCCTATCCCAAACCTTGACCCTTACCATAACCATTCGGAGTTAATGCCTAACCTTAAGAATTTCATTCCTGAACTTAACCTTAAACACTTCGAAATGTGATTTTTGAGAAACATGGGGATGAATGTCTAAATCTGTGCCTGTGAGAGCTGAGGTTGTGGTATGGTGTCCTGAAATTGAAACAATAACCACAGATTTAAATATATCAAGCAAATAGATTCCGAGTTCCATGACATGAACTGGTATGTGTCTGTTATATAATACAAAATAATTTAATAAAATAGACCACTGGGGTAATCTATGTACTGGATATTGTAATATATTTAATCAACAAAGCCCAGCAAGACAATTTACTTCAGAGCTGTGGCCTATGCTGAAATGTTTAGCCCCAGACAAAACTATGCGCATTGGTGAGGGAGGTGGCTTGTAAAACGCATCCTATCAGATTAGAAATCACAATAACACAAGTCGCAGCAACGGGAACTCTCTCTGTGCTTTAGCAAATTTGAGACATGAATAACGAAACATTGACTACTGCGGATATTCGTCTAAAAATACCGTGATGAATCATGACGTATTACCTACAACAGATAAATGACCACCCCACACCAACACGTTTCTGTTATAACACAGCTACATAGGATAAATGACGAAGATTACTTTAATTAGCTTATTCGTCACTATGCATGCAATAGGCTACGTCCCCTTTACAACGACTAGGACTGTAAAGCAACACTTTACCTTCAAGTCCCATTGTAACAGTCTCGCGGCCCCCTGTGTATCCTTTGAAGTAGATACTGTAGGCTAGTAGATATCTGTTCAGCGCAGGGTGTTTGGAAAAAGTATGGAATAAAAGTCAGCCGGTACATTTTATGTTAACAATACAGTACTAGCAGTAGAAGTGCCCTGTTCTTACCTTACGACACAAATCCAAGGGGAAAGGACTAAAACGATTGTTTGGGTGATTACATGTTTCTTGTTTGCCTCATTCCCTCCCTCCCTCCCTCCCTTTTACCAGCGCACTCTCCCTCAAGGAGCGGATACAGACAGAGTGCACGGTTAATAGCATATATGCAACACACATTTTATTGTAAAACTAATACAGTCATCATTAGGCTAACAGTGTTAAAAGGCAGAAGAGTTGTATTTCCGTATCAGGTTTACAAAATAGTTATACGTATATTTGATGCATTTGTTTGGTAGGCTATTCGTGTTACTGATCATCTCCATATGTTTTTAATCCAACGCCAACTAAACTAGACATTTACCAATCCTAATTTTCCATTTATTAAATAAATATCCGACTCAATCTCCAAAGAAAACGACTTAACTGTCCACAACTGCATCATAAGAAAGGTGACAGGAATGGCGTTTTGGGTGAAGGAGTGGGCGGGAGGAACAGGGTATTAGGCTATTTTAACGTGATGAATGAGTGGACCAAGTTACTTGGCAAGTGCCTCCCACAGTGCCAGTCTCACGCAGGTGAGGGTTACGGTAGGTTTGAACTAGAACAGTGTTGTCATATTTAGGAGCGGCGTGTAGCCTACTGGTTAGAGTGTTGGGCCAGTAAACGAAAGGTTGCTGGATCGAATCCCCGAACTGACAAGGTAAAAATCTGTCGTTCTGCCCCTGAACAAGGCAGTTAACCCACTGTTCCCCGGTAGGCCGTTTTTGTAAAAAGGATTTTGTTCTTAACTGACTGGCCTCGTTAAATAAAGGTTAAAAAAAATATTCTGAGATTTTTATGGAGACGCGTGCGCCCACAGGCTACATCAATCAAAAACGCACGTCGAATTAATTAACAATTTCAACATAAGCCTCTCCAGTCGACAATACTACTGATCCAATTGTGTCTTCCTTTCACACAAGGTGTGTGTGTACAGGATTAAATGGCATTTTGTATCTTTTCTTTTCCTTTCATCATCAGCGAAGTAAAGATTAGAGAGGAGATTGTGAGAGCTCCCTTTAGAAGGCACCAGGGGATCTTCATTCCTCTGCCTTTGTGATGATATTGATGATGATGATGGCCAAGTGGACAGTTTGATTTTTTGTGTGGCGAGCTAGTTATAAAGAATCAATATTATATCAAGGGGTAACTTTCGTGATAAAGGACTTTAGCCACTCTAGCTATTCATCATAAGTCTGTAGCAAGCAGATAGGTCAAAAGAAATTATATTGCTCTAAAGAGTCTGTCTTCTTATCTCTCTATACCAGGGGAATGGAGGACACGCCGATCGATACAGTAGCTGCGGTATACTCCTTGCAATTATCAATAGCTGATTTTGTCTTCCCATGGCTGCATCTATTAATACCAGATAATAACATCCTTTTGGACATAACTTCTAAGGGGATGATGGAATTTTTTAAAAAGTTTGCTCATTGGATGACCTTGTTGTCAATGAAAATGTATCTCACTACATGTTAGACACAGGGGAAAAGACCCAGCCCAATGCAATGAAAAATACTCAGCTGTAGGCCTATCTTGATAGCAAACACAGAGGATGCTCTAACAAGGTGCACTATAGGAAATAAAACGATATAAGCTAAGAATGTCATTTCTAATCTTATTGCTTAGGTTAACTGACATATGTTAAGGTATTTACATTTGGTTGATAAGCTGCTGTTTGATTTGGGGACAATAGGAAAACTGCACTTTTATTGATGTAATTGTTGAGAAAGATTAAATTGCATTTTTTTTGTGAGGGGGGCGGGATATATATAAAGGGCTATACGGAATTTAACAGTAAGGAAATATTCAAGTGTTAGAATGGTATCCATGCACGACGGGGATACGCTCATTCATGTTCGTTTCTGAATCAGGGAAGAGAAACAAACTGATAGTCTACTATGATATGAAAAATAACTCAACGAATTATTACTTACCGTTTTCTATGTGATTAACACAATCTGACTTTTGAAAATCAGAAGAAAAAAATGCTTGACGTCAAGCCATGCACGGATTGACAAAATATGTCAACACAGGTGTTTGTCACTCATACAGTCCTTCCCCCGAATGAACCCCTCCCAAACCGCCCCAAATCCCACCTTTGCAAAGTAGGCTACTAGGCTACAATGTAAATCACCATTTGCAAGAAAATGTAGCCAGGGCATGTTTATTTAACACAGGTGAACACTGAGGAAGAGAAAAAAACACACATTAATATTATTTCACAGATGAAATTACATTATTGGTTGTTTGTTATAGCCTATCAGGAACTGGAGCTGAACTAAAACACGTTGCACACCAAAAATGGAATTGTAGAATTCTGCAAATAAACGCTCTTTGTGGATAATAACGCTCTTTTTAAAATTGATTAATATTGCACCAAAAGGGGGTGAAGTAGGCCTCCAGCACAGCATCACCGAAGTCAAATGTACAATGAAATACAAATTAACTCTTTGTGTCAACACTTTTGTTTCCAATGTTTTCTTCCACGTTATGTACAAAAATAAAAATTAGGCCTATATGATAAAATATAGAGCACATTGTTCGCAATAAATTAATGTTAGCAGCTATAGGGACACGGAATCAAATTAGATATACATAAAGTCACAGACCCATTTTTAGATCAATTTTATTTACTACACGTTAGACAAACCGATGATTCCGATGGTTGATATTTGGAAAGATATGTCTATATGGTATCAAATCGCTCCGTCGTGGAATCCATAGCCTAGTGTGAAGCGTATGACTTAAACAGTAACGGTGTGGTACATCCTAGCGGTCGCTCAACGCAATGGGCTGAACCTAGCCCAAGGTTTTAACTCTCTCACACACAGCACAGTCCCCACACACCGAGCTAAAGGCGAGGGCAACAACGGCTACATCAAACCTCCCAAGCAGTGCTCCTGTTACGAACCATCAAGTGAAGTCGAAGACTTGTCCGACTTGTCCGACATATGAGAACGTAGATCGATCCAAAAAAACATCTAAAGCTCTTTGGAAAGGACCGGGGTCTTTGGTTGAGCAACTGACGGAAGAGAGGGGACTTTGGACAGCAGCTCGAGACAAACGCGCAGCCGGGAGCAAAGCACCACGAGGGGGAAGACCACATCTAGCCACCCAGCGCCAGTTGGGGTGTATTTTTTTAAATATTTTTTATAAACGCTCATTATACAAACGATTAGGTGCGTATAGAGACAAGGAACTATTTCATACTTCATAACTCCGACAAGGCGCGCGGATTCTGAGAAGACGCAAAACAAACTTTGAGTGGCAATTCGAACGAGTATGTTCCTTGCTTGTCCGCTGGCAATCAAACCGAACTTTTATAATTCCCCTTTATAACGGAATTGCATCATAAAGGCGCACTGGGAACAACTCACAACCATCCTCAAAAACTTTATCCGTCCCATCCGCTTCTAGCGGGTGTCGGCGACTGATGTCCAACGGCAAGGAGGTGATTTGAATGACGATGCTGTCAATTATATGAAGGTAAAAAAAGACTGAACCACTTCAGGGACATTAAAAACACTTTCAGATGCACACAGCCACATTCACAGGACGTACTCAGTCGTGGGACAAAAGTTATCTAGCCTAAATAAGATGGAAGAAAAGATGGATGGAAAGTATGAGCATTGAGGCAAACTGTTCGAATTCCGTCATCTAAATTATCAGAAGTACACAACCCAAGTGGAAAATACTACTTAAAAGCATGGCTGAAGTATGGGATACACACAAGAAAAGAATTGCATCAATGAATCTCCAGCACTAGTGAAAGAAAGCTCCACAGAAAAGGGAGAAAAGCTGACCTTCCGCGACGTAGACCCCCATGAATGCTGGGCGTAATAAACGAGATTTTGTGTGTTGTTGGAGGAGGTGGATAGCAAGAGAAGAGAGACAGATAGTCTGAGAGTGAAGCAGCTAATTGCTTAGTCTGTCCCTCATTACCATATCCAGTGTGTGTCCGCTGGACTTCAGCCAATCCCTCTCACACAGTACCATTAATCGTAATGCATTATTCACTATCATAATTATATACCGACATGCGCAATCCACGCAACAGCAACACTAGCTAATTCCCGTAATTTTTGCAACCAGACTATTTGTGTATTTTTTTTTTTCATTCGGTCGCTGCTGATGTATCTGCAAAAAGCAGAAACATCTTGCAGCGTATCAGCAGCATGTCCCGTCGCAAGCAAGCGAAGCCACAGCATCTCAAGTCGGACGAGGATTCCACAATAGCCGGGGTGGTATCCGAAAATGGTAAGTTATGCTTCTATCTGCGGGTGGGACAATCTTTTTAAACGCATGTCCAAGTCTACAAAACGTATTGTTTTCTCCGAATGCAAGCTTTTCCGGGGCATAATTTTTGTTAGAAAGGCTATGTTTTTATGTAGAAGTGACTTTATAATATCGGTCAAATGACTTAAAATAGAATGTGTTTCTACGTCTATATGTCGTGGTCCCTGCGAAACTTTGCTTATGGTTTTACGCGTAGATCTCCTTGTCGCTTCCACCGGTTTCATCATGTTGTGAAACCCAACGCAACCTCCAAAAGAGCTGGGAACTCTTTATTTACTTGCTCCAATAACTAGCCTACCTGTTTTAATACAAGAAAGTCATTTGGTGACATTTCAAGCTTTATTCAGAGCACGTTAAGGTACTATCAAAAAAACACTTTTGAAGCCACTTTTAATAGCCTACCGTTGTTGGTTGTGCTTTTAGGTAACAAAGCAACATAACACAAGCAAATGCAATGGCCTCAAGTCGGCATTTAACAGTGTTAATTCGATAACTCCCACAACCCACAACAGTTTCATACTTGTCTTAGTTTTTACATGCAAATACATCTCCTACTGCGTTATACGAGTGCAAGTGAGCTATCTGTTTCAGAGTATGGTTCATAAGAAACTCCGATAGTTTTCGTATCAAGAAACTATACAGTTTGATACTATTTTAATATGACTTCAGATATTATATTAATCAAAAATGTTTTTTTCTTTAAACGCAACCTCATCCGTTGGTGGGCTCTCTCTCTCTCTCTCTGACACACACACACGCACACGCACACACACACACACACACACACACACACACACACACACACACACACACACACACACACACACACACACACACACACACACACACACACCACACAAGATGTAAACATTTAAAATAGCAAGCAATGTAATTATGTTGAACATACCACGCTCTACATCATATTTATGCCTTCGGAATTTGACAAAGTATTTACATCAATACATTGCATAACATTTTTTCTTCATAAAAGAGGACAATACATAGTCTTTTTGATTTATTTATGTTGGCATACGGTAGGTTATTTTCCAGTGTCGATGCCTATCCTGGCATTCAAAGGAGCGGATTGCATATTCTGCGATAGATTATGTGCAGAGCATGTTTTGTCATGGAAATGTTTTTGTTTACTCCCTCACATAAATGTATGACACTTGGTTTGTTTCCTGTAGTTCCCTATGTCTACACGATCAGTTGACAGGGTTAGCCGTGTGAAAGGGGTCACTCTTTTCTAGTAATATGTGCTCCATTCGCCTGAAGAATGTAAGCCCCTTATAATTAGAAAACTAAAGTGAAATCTTCACCCAAAAGCACACAACACGAACATGAATGTCAGTTTGTTTTTATAGCCTTTTTTAAATAAAAAAATAAATAAAATCATCCATATATTAATGTTGAAAAAAACTTTTTTTATCGAATAAAAATCTTCGATAGCGTTTTACATCAGGCCCCGGTGATTTGTCTATAATGTAGTCTAATGCACATGTTAACTCATACATGGGTATTTATGCACGATTCATTATTGAGTAAAGATTCATTCAATATTTTACTTACATTGTTTGTTTTGTTATTTCTTTTATATTTCAGGAATCGTGATCAAGCTACATAATTATTTGTAAAAACAATTTAAGTATCTGCAGCTTGCAAAAGTTCCTATATACCTTATAAATATATTTAAGTTTAGTGCGATATTTTATCATTTTAAACCTTCACAATACCTCTTTGTTTTTCCTCTCCAAAATGTATATTGCAATCCTAAGGATTTTTCAAGTCATTTTAACAGCATTCTGAAATTACCAACACGTTATTTTCCCTCTTCCTATTAGATCGAGAAAGAGTGTAATGTGTTTGTCAGCATTTCTTATTGACTATCCATACAGCTTACGTGGTATTCTCGACAAACAACTGTCATTATCTTGAACCATCGCTGACCAGCACATACAGCATCCTTTGTACTGATCCTGTAAAATAAAAAAAAAGTGTGATGTCATCCCTAGGGACAAATAACAGCCTTATTTCCTTGTGAACATTTTAGAGTGACCGAGTCACAATGCTGAGTATGGGTTGTGAATCATTTATTTACGCGTTGTCTTATCATACCATGCGTAACACATGAATAGGGCAGTCAGTGTCCCAAAAAAATGTAATGTAGCTAGCTAAGCTGATTGGACAATACATCACACTTGCCTCGCTTGTTTGTTTATTAAAGCTATGAATTGCAAGAGTAAAGCCAGCGTTAAAGTATAATCTGTATATCAGGCTAGAAATACATTCTCTTGTATATGTCAAGAACCATGGATAGTAAAATGGCATCTATCTATTAATTACAGGCATATATGCTGAGAACAGCAAGGTTATGATTGTCATATGCCATCTATTGTGTTTTAGAGGGTAACAATGACCTTATAAAGGAAAGCAGTCATTTAAAGATGATCCTCGTTAACTATAAGGGCGTTTTACGTGAGTAGGAGGAGGAAGGAAATCCGCATTCTCCAATGAATTCAATAAGAAGGGAAAAGAAGTACACGATGTGACGCATATCCTTAAGAGCCTACTGTCGTGGGCCTGTTCAAGAACAAGTCACATCTCCTTCTCTCCTATCGAACAGCTGTGTCAATGAGAAAGGCCTCTTCAGTTATGTTGGTTTGGATTTTTTTCCTCTTCGGGCAAACAGATTTGAGTGGAACGCCTCTCTCCTTCGCTCTTCTAAGTCTTTACTTTTGAAACGAGATGAAGATGGAACAATAGTCGGTGGAGCGTGCTGCTACCAGCCCTCAGAGTCTCACGTCAGAATTAGACGTCCATATATGTTTCTCAAACGGCAAATTTCAGTACTGACTTGTGTCACGGGTGACCTGACTGCACACACACGTACACACACGTACACACACGCCATACATGATGGCTGTGTGAGAACTACCAATGCCATACTGCTTAGCATTTTAATAAGTTGATGTCGATTGCTAGGGATGATCCTTTCTAATGTTGGAAGAATGCACACTGACTCGCTTGTTGTCAGGACCGACTGTGCTTCACTGAGAGAAGCCTTCTCACGCTTTGGACAAAAGACAGTGTTAGACCATTCGATAAGATACCCTACAATGCCGTATTTCCACCGATACGACCTGAAGTAACCGTACCACCTTATGTCAGACAAAACGTATGATGTAACTGTGGTCAGTTACTTCTGCCTGAAGTAAAAATGGCGTATGAAGGAATTCAGAGGGTCCAATTCTCTTTCAGTACACTGTTAGGACTTAATATCCATTCTGTTAGTCGCCGACCTGGCTGATTGTGTGTAACCTCTCAGTCACGACACAGCAAGGGAACATAGGCCTACAGAAACGAGTTGCTATACCTCTACCATAGTAGAAGTTTTTCTAAATGTTATTGGATGAATCCAGTCTTCTATTTGTATGTAATATCTTTTCGGGGTTCCGGGTTCTGCAATTCAGATATGATGCTGTTGCTCTCGCCTGCGTTGCACCTCCTGCCTGCGTCTAATTGGGATTTATCAGTTATTTAAATCCCGCCTTGATCTGACCTTTTTTTGTGCTTAGGGCTTTTGTGGGGAGTTTACATTGTTGTCCAATGTAGCACTTTAGGGCCCTATTGTGTGGTGGCGCTGAAAAAGTGGAATCGCATGCAGTGCCAACAAGCCTCTCTCGCCCGCCCTCCCTTACCCCACCCCCCAGGCCTCCCAGCCACTTGCCCTGAAGTTGGCTGGTTAGAAAAGCTATGATAGAGCTGGCTGACTTAACCTTTGCCCACCTCGCCCTGCCAGGGGCTGCGGCTAGATGTCAAGCTCATAATACAATTAGAACAGCTGTGCCATTGACCTTGGCAGCGCGGCTTACCCGTGTCCTAGACAGTGTTAACAGTGACAAGCTTTCATCTCACTGCTGCCTCCTCTGCATCTAGTCCCTTTAGAGCTCTTTCCCCAGGGGTGAGGGAGAACACACACACACACACACACACACACACACACACACACACACACACACACACACACACACACACACACACACACACACACACACACACACACACACACACACACACACACACACACACACACACACACACACACAACTGGAAATACAACTCCTCTCCAGCCATTCACAAACCTCTTTATGTGACGCAGTGTTAGGGTGTCTGCTAACACTTAGGAAACATTTGCAAGTGAACGAGCGAAACGAGAGAGGGAAAACATTTTGAAGTGGATGGATGGAATTAAGAAAGAGATAAAGGAGAGATGATATATAGTGAGGGAACATCCTGATAACAGTGACAACCTTGGCTGTATCCCCACTTGCCATTCAGTGAGGCTTTGTTTGGCTTTTGTTTTAATCCTCTCTCATCATTTCAGTGGAAGACTCTGGACCACCCACACAGCCATGCCAAATATGTTTCCAAGAAGAAGGCACCCCAATATGGCTGTCTTTTAATTACAACCCCGAGCACTTAAAAACACACAATAACTATCATTTCCCTTGATGAAGAGGAACTCGCCAACGCCATGTGACAAACAATCATCCGGAGAGAGGGCCGTCATTGAATACTGTATTGCATACGCTTACGCAAACAAATCGTTAATGTTTGGGCTGGGGCTACATCTGCATGCAGTGACAAAGGCCCCTCTGTCAGAGAGGATAGGATATTACTGTACCACTCTGCGTGAGGGCCAGGCCTGTGAAATAGAGAGCTCTGCTTGGTGGGGGACTGCTCTGCAGGTGCGGATGGGGATGTGTGTGATGGTCCTGGTGGGGAGATCCGAGAGAGGAGCTGTTTGAGACGTGGCGTACATACATCATCACCACCGGCTCTGTCTTGGAGGGAGGCAGCAGGGATAGTCACCGCTGTGTGTGTGTGTGTGTGTTATGGAGAGGTGGCATTTTGGGAATGTCCTCCGCTCCTTAGCCATCCTGACGGGACGGTTGTAGTACAAAATAAATAGGGTAGTCGAAATGTAAAAGTAACACAGGGAAATTGGGGGAGATAGTGAGAAAAATAATGCAATAATGCAATGGAAAAAAGTAATTGGTACAGGAATTCTAACATTGTTAAACCCAGCAGGCATCCTTATTTTCCCTCCTCCTCACCCCCCTCTCTTACAGCTTGGGCTGGACCTATAGCGATTCATCTCTCTTTTAAGGATCCTAAGCTCTCCTAAATGCTTGAGAAAAATGCTTTTAAAAGGGGAAGAGGAGTTGGCGAGTCCGGGGATATGTGATTAAGGCTAAACTCGGACCCAAGTGGAAGTGCTTGGTAGAGGGTTCAGGCCATGCTATCATGTCATCAAGCATTAGATATCATAAGAAACAGTGTTTGTCTCGGCAAAAGAGAAGCGTTTAAATTAGATAATGTAATTTCCTGAGTGAAAAGCTTTTGTGACTTGTATAATAAAAAAAATACGTTCTAACATTTCAGGTGCTTTTTATTTATTTTGTATGATTATGGAGTTTATATGAATTGCAAGTGTGTGTGTGCGTGCCTGCGTGCGTGCCTGCGTGCGGGTGTTTGCATGTATGACTGTACCTCACACATCTGTGTGTGTGTGTTTGGGGTGAAGGGGTGGCGTGTGCGTTTGCCCTGCTGTTAGTGAATCTGGAAATTGTTAAAGGCCCAGTGCAGTCAAAAACATGATTGTATATATATTCCCACACTACGAGGTTGGAATAATACTGTGATAATGCTGTTTTGGAAAGACCACCTGAAATTTCAGGCTGTTTTGGTGGGATGGAGATTTGGCCTGCCTGGTGACATCACCAGGCAGTACATTAGTTACGTCCAATAAGAAAGAGAGTTCCTAACCTCTCTGCCAATAATAGCTCGTTTTCAGTTTTCCCCTCCCACTCAAACCACTCAGACAGTCCTAGAACAATTCTTGCTTGGAAAATTGCTCTTTGCTAAGAATCTATTTTAGTTTATTTTTGACCATTCTAATTGAAAACAATCACAGTAAGGTACTTAAGTGTTACCCAGAAATGATTTCATGTTAAGATAAAAACAGCTGCATTTGGACCTTTAAGAATGGAGAGTTTGTAATTGCTCAATAATTTGCTAAATACATTGCTCAGTGGCTTTCACAGAATCAGTAGAGAGCAGGAATACCTCTTTTTTGAGGTAATATGTGAGATTAGCGGTTTCAGTTTGCATGCCGAAGATTGCTGAGCCAGACAGTGGATGCAACGATACAAAGTCTTACAATCCCCCTATTGATTGTGTTGAGCTTCATATTTGCATTTGAGTAAAGGAAGACTCTTAAAGAAATGAGAACCACATTGGATTTTCTAATGCCTTCCTTTCTCATGCTATAAGAGAATCAATACCCCCCCCCCCCCCCCACACACACACACACTCACACTAAACAAGATCTAGCCTCAGTCGCATAGAACCTAAAGAACAACCTGTCTTGTGTATTATACTTCCTCTAGAAAAGTACAGTTCATTTGTATCATCTCAACAACAAAAAAAAGAGTGTTTCATTTACCACGTATTTGTTTTATTTGCAGAGATTTACTTGCACCAGAATGAGAAAATCAACCCCGAAATCAAATGCTTATCTTCCCAGAAAGAAGTCTCTAGTTGTCTCAATAAGACAGCGATACCCTTCAATGTTAGTCATGAAATGATATTCCTACAGTACGTAACAAACTGTACATTCCAGATTGTAGGCCTACTAACCAAAACAAATATATATATATATTGAACATTGGCATTATACTACTGTCATCTGCTTTTCTTTTAGCGATAGGGATATGAATGATTCACATATGATCTCAATCAGTTCACAAAGTAAATTAAATAAATAAATGAATGTGGTGATACATTTCTATGACAAATCTATGTAGACCAACACATTGTGGCAAAGAAAGGGATTGTTGAAAAGCAGTGATACCTCAATTTCCAATTCTTGTTCATATAAATGTTCTGAACAGTAGGACATGGCCAGAATTGGGGCCTCAACTGAACTCTGTTGGAATGCAGTGAAATGTACAGTATGTGATATACACATCCTCAAATCATTTCCCTTCAAATTCAATCACTTACAGTAATCTCACCATAGTGAGAATTCTCAATAGATTCATTTGTATTCATCTTGAACATGCAAAATCCCCAAAATGCTTAGATCTAGATAACAGATATTAAAATACTCAAATCACAATTTATCAATGTTTATAGGCCAACAAAGGCACTCACTTACAAAGCAAATTGTATGAATGAAATTAGAGAATGACAATAATAACTGCTATAATAAATGCTAATAACGAATCGGTTTATAACAATGCCTACTCATTGAGATTATTGACCTTTCACCCTAAATTATGCAAATGAGCCCCTGTGTCTATTGATCGTCTAAGGGGATTTCTGCCTTCAATCACGTGGCATTGCTATTTCCAATAACTTGCTCTTTTCATAGTTTTGTATTGGTGTCGTGTGAAGTTAATAACTATCTCACACAATGCATACGTAGGTACATTTGTGCAAATGGAAGCTGTGTATCCTATACCACAAAAAATACTTTTATGTACACCACTAAAGACACACTATATGAAAAATACTGTATGAATGTTACGCAATTCTTTCATGCCTGGCTCCCACTGTGCGTCATGTTTGTTGTCATATCGTTAACTTCATTTTGTATGTTTTAATTTAGGCCATTGTGTCACGCCATACAGGAAGACATCAAATAATGCCTGACACTGGCGTCACACGGCCCCCAGTGTGTTCCTGGGGAGGAACTGATAGCATTTCCAAAAGCCTCTCTGTTGATTATTAATTAAGTTAAAGACACCGGACCCTGATGGTGTGGTGTAGCCGCCCCCTTGGCCAGAAATTACAGGAAGAGTGATGAATTATTTCACTAATGACTCGTTAAACTGACACGTAGGCGTCACGAAGGCCGCGATACAGGTCGGCGATGTTGTGCCCTTCGAAATGAACTGAAGCATAGAGCAACGTAGGTTCCCTCACTGTTTTCTGCATGTTGAATGAACCACCGTAGTCTGTCAAATGTAAAACGTTTGGATTGATTTGGGGGAGGAAAAAGAGGGATCATTTATGGAAATGAGAAGGTATTCCTGTTGTTGGTGTGTGTGTGTTCCAGAACACCTGTATAGTACACCCTCATCCACAGCATATTTTGGCCACTTTTGTCGAAATAGTAAAAAGGAGGACACATATTTTTTTACTGGGGGTGGAAGAGAGCTGTATGTGTGTTCTGACATTTTGAAAATACATTTGAACAACAACAAAAAAGCCACCCGAACCAGACTCCACACTAGTCCAAATGTAAATCTTAACTGCTAGCATCAACACTGCATGTGTCCTAGTACGTCCTCCCGTTTGTTGACTTGTGGCTGAGTGATTCCCGAGAGAAGTGCCATGTTTGGTTTTGCTTTGATTTTCGTTTCACCTGTGTTTGTTCCTTTGCCCTCACAGGCAAACATGCTCATACATAAACACCTACAATACCCTATTATCTCTCTCTCTCACACACACACACACACACACACACACTGATGCACGCACACACACACACACACACACACACACACACACACACACACACACACACACACACACACACACACACACACACACACAATATATATATATAAACATGACTACCTGGGATGGCATTTTGAATTAGGTTTTAAAACACTCTTGCACTAGGGTTAGGGTTAGTGTGGGAATACTACTTAATATCTTCACTCTCTGTTACTGGGTGAAAAAGTATTTGTAGTGGATCTGTTTGATTTATTTTCTTTAGCAAATGATCATACAATTAAATATGTTTTTATTTGTAATGAGTTCAAATTCATGTTACTATTTAAAGTTGTATTATTCTTTTCACTTACATCTATACACACACACACATACATATATACACATATATATTACTATTACATAATTCACCGATTGTGATAATATACTAATTGGTAATAAATAGTCTTGAAATGCATTTTCAGGCTGAAAGAAACCACTGAACCGTAGTAACCTACAAGGTGGTCCATGTCTTTACATTTGACCATTTTCAAACGTTTCACATCGACACCCACTATTTCTCTCCTTGTGATTTATATTTACACACAGGTTAAGCACTTTAAAACAAGCAAATTATGTTTCTAAGGAGCTATAAAACGCGCCTATGGGTGTCAAGTCATAGCGGCTGGGGTCTCTGAAGTAAAGCAGTCATGCAGTTTTTCCATGTAGGAGAGTAGCAAGCTCCCACTATGGGAATAATTAACACACTGTCCTCACACACACACACACACACACACACACACACACACACACACACACACACACACACACACACACACACACACACACACACACACACACACACACACACACACACACACACACACACAAAGACTCAGCCATGCATCCACTTGAACATGAGATAAAATAAACGGATAAGGGGGCATGTATATTCATGGTTTGATCAGGTGTGAATTAGGACCATGTTCGGATGAACCTACTTGCTTTCTTGGCACTTGACGGCAGTATGCGGAAGAGGAAGTGGCTTCTTACAACTGTGATTAAACATGTGTAACTAATCAGAGACTGCTGCCATGGCACTAGCATGTAATTTGTTGAGTCTCATTTCAAAAAGGGAGAGAGAGGAGGAAAGATGAACAAACCTAACTGAGTAACAAAAGCTGCGTGTTACTAATTTAAAAAGAGAATGTTTCTCATTTCAAAAGATATACTGTCATAAGGGCACAATTTTCGGGTAATTCCTATATTTTGGGCTCACATCCTCATTTACATTATGGGTCAAATGTCCCAGGACATTCTGGGAGAACTAAACAACAACAAGTCTCAACCATTTTAATTTGAAACATATTCTATAAATATCTCTCAAAGTAGAATACACTGGGCCTCCATACTGCATCAGCAGTTGCTGAAGGTTGAATTTATTTATTCACTTATTCACTTTAGATGCAGGGCTTATGTATCACCTTAGCAATGCTAAATGAAGAGGCTCAAGCATTTGAAATTCAGGTGGAAGTGACGGGGCTTGATAGCATAGGAGAATCATAATGGGCCCATCAAAGACCTGATTTGTACCCAACAGACGAGGCAGCTGTGAATTGTATGAAATATTGGAAATCAATAGCTTCTATGGAATTTCATTAAGCGGCAGTATCCACAATTGATAGGCCCTCATAATTTGATGGATTGCACAAAGAAAATTATTAGCCTGGCTCTATTGAGAGGGCTCGAATGCGCAAAACTGGGTCTTGAGAATTGGTGAACTAGGGCAATTTGTTCAGAGTAAAAAAAAAATGAAAAGAATATTGATTTTGGTCACGTTAAAAGAAAGAAAAAAAATAATTAAAGGTTAAATCTTTGCAGAGCTGCTCTGCAGAATATGTGTTGAAATTCTATTGATTATTTATTCATTAATTCTAATTTTTTTGTCTCCCTCCTATCATTCTGTCTTTCTCCCTCCCCCTTCCATCCCCTTCTATCCTCAGCGACAGGAGAAGTGCTGGATGACGCAGACAGTGGGAATGAGAGCCGCAGTGGGAGCGAGGAGACCCATGTGTGTGAGAAGTGTTGTGCCGAGTTCTTCAAGTGGTCCGATTTCTGTGAACACCTGACGAGCTGCATCAAGAACCCCCTGGTGCTCATAGTAAACGAAAACGAGACTGAACCCTCCCGGGAGTATCCTGCAGAGCCATCGCCCTCGCCAAGCTGCCGTAGTGACCAGGCAGACAGCGAGGACGCTGGAGAGGGCAGCAGCCACAGCCCCGGTGAGGACGATGAGGGCGCAGAGATAGCCATGGAGGGGAGCAGTGCCCTGGACAAGGAGGACGAGCCCATGGAGCTGTCTCTTGAGAAATCGGTGGACCTCGAAGAGAGTGACGCCTCCCCACAGCCAGATGGTGCTCTACCTCAGCTTTGCGATCCTGCCCCATCCTCTGTGAAGAGCTACAGCATGCCGAGCACCAACGTCACCCTGGAGACGCTACACAGCACCAGCGTGGCAGTGGCTCAGTTCTCCCAGAGTGTCCATGCCGCGGTGGCCGGTAGCGGGGTCTCCCAATTGGCCATCCCCATGATCCTGGACCAGCTGATGGCGCTGCAGCAGCAACAGATCCATCAACTCCAACTGATCGAACAGATCCGCAGTCAGGTGGCGTTGATGCAAAGACAGCCCTCCGTCACCCAGCCAACCCAGAACCATCACCGCCACCACCACAGCACAGTTGCTGGCTCCCAGGGGCCGTCATCCTCCAGCCTCCCTGCCGTGCCCAGCCAACTCCAGCAGTTACACAACTTCATCACTCCCCCTGTCCACCAGCTACCCATCAGGTTGCCCTCACCGCTAAACAGCCTGGGCTCCTCCTCCTCCTCCCTCACCTCTGCTATAGATGGGCCCCTCTTCTCCCATACCCAGCCGAGTAGTAATCAGCAGTCAAATGTTTCGATGCCCAACACCACCTCAGCAAACTCCTCTTTCCCTCCGTCCAGTGGTAATGTGCTGTCGTCTCTACTGCCTTCCTGCATGGCTTCAATCACACACAGCAGCAGCAGTGGAGCTGGATCCACAGCTGGAGGAGGCATGAGCAGCAGCAGTACAGCTCTGCCAAGGAATTCCAGCAGCCCCCTTTCACTAGGCCACAGCAGCCTCCTGAGCACCAGTCCCTCCAATCTACCGCTGATACCTCACAGTTCATCTAGCAGTGTCATCTTCCCAAACCCGCTAGCCAGTATAGCTGCCACGGCCAATGCACTTGACCCACTCTCCGCTCTGATGAGGCACCGCAAGGGAAAGCCCCCCAACGTGTCTGTCTTCGACACCAAGCCCAGCTCCGAGGACCCCTTCTTCAAGCATAAGTGTAGGTTCTGTGCCAAGGTGTTTGGCAGTGACAGTGCCCTGCAGATCCACCTGCGCTCTCACACCGGCGAACGGCCCTTCAAGTGCAACATCTGCGGAAACCGGTTCTCCACCAAGGGCAATCTGAAGGTCCACTTCCAGAGGCACAAGGAGAAGTACCCGCATGTCCAGATGAACCCTTATCCCGTGCCAGAATACCTGGATAACGTGCCGACCAGCTCAGGCATACCGTATGGTATGTCCTTCCCCCCAGAGAAGCCGGTGACCACCTGGCTGGACAGCAAACCTGTTCTCCCCACAGTCCCCACCTCAGTCGGGCTCCAGTTCCCCCCAACTCTCCCCAGCATGATGGGAGGCTACGGTGATTCCCCGAGCCTCACTCCCCTTAGCAGATCACCCCAGAGGCCCTCCCCACCCTCCAGTGAGTGTGCCTCTCTATCACCTAACATCTTCGCTGAAGCAGGCATGATCACCACCTCACGGTCTCCGCAGCCCAACTTAGGGGGTGACATGCCTCCCATTCTTAAACCAGAGGGCATCCACCTGCCCCCAAACCTCCCCACTTCCAGGCCTGGTGAGAACACGACCACCACCACCACCGTTACTCAAGTGGTCCTCGCCACCACGGTCACCGCGACCACATCCACTAGCAGCTATACTGAACGCATCATTGCCCCCTCCTCTGTTTCCCATCCAATCCTCCCCATGATCTCTGATCAGTTCAAGGCCAAGTTTCCGTTCGGCGGCCTCCTGGACTCTATGCAAACGTCTGAGACCTCAAAGCTGCAGCAGCTGGTGGAGAACATCGACAAGAAGATGACCGACCCCAACCAGTGTGTCATCTGTCACCGTGTGCTCAGCTGCCAGAGCGCCCTCAAGATGCACTACCGCATTCACACAGGAGAAAGGCCTTTCAAATGTAAGGTCTGCGGCCGAGCGTTCACCACCAAGGGCAATCTGAAAACACACTTTGGGGTCCATCGTTCCAAGCCCCCTCTCCGGGTCCAACACTCCTGCCCCATCTGCCAGAAGAAGTTCACGAACGCTGTAGTCCTGCAACAGCACATCCGCATGCACATGGGGGGCCAGATCTCCAACACCCCCCTGCCTGAGAGTCTTCAGGAGATGGACACCGACCTCTCCTTTGACGAGAAGAGCTTAGACGCCATGAGCAACTACGATGACGAGCTACTGGATGAGATGGAGGCAGCTATGGAGGACGAAGCAGAGCTGAAAGAAGGAGAGATGATGATGGACCCATCCAAACCTCTCCATCCATATTCAGGAATGTCCCCTGGTCGCTCCCCGCCTACCTCTGTCATCTCCAGCATTGCTGCTCTGGAGAACCAGATGAAGATGATCGACTCCTCTGTCAATATGAGTCGCTCGTTCGGGCTGAAGCCCATGCAGAATGGTGGCAGGTTTGGAGGGGAGAATGACTTCTTCAACAATGACTCGCTGTATGCCTCGGGGGATCTGGAAGGCCAGAGTGTTGGAAGCCCGGCACTATCTGAGTCCTCAGGGTCCATGCAGCCCCTCTCCCCTGCTCACAGTCACCCTGAGAGTCATCGATCCAAGTCCCCAGCCACACTCAACCATAGCAGCAGCACTGCAGCAGAGGGGCAGGAAACCAACGGGATGGCTACAGTGAAGTCTGAGAAGTCAGACACCCCATCCCCGGCACCTGTGTCTGAAGGTAATGTGGCATTGGACCTGACTGCTAGCATAACCCAGCCTAGCAGGCACTTCATCAAGGAGGAGAACCACTTCAACATGATGTTCCTGGGCAGAGATAGAGGTATATTCAATGATCCTGACTTTGATATGGTTCATTTATTGTTAATTTGTTTCCTAGGAAAATGTATAAATGAATAAATACAAATCACAATTTACATGAATGATATCTGAAATGTCTAAAATCATTGTGTTCCACATGTGTCATTTGAATAACACACGTCTCCGTTCTCCCAACTAAACATATCCTCTTCTTTTTTGTCTCTCTAGGTCTGAGCAACTCTAGCTTGCTAAACACAGCATCCAACATGATCAAAATGGAGATGAATGGGCACAGGCACAGAAAGCCCATGTCCCTGAATGACGGTCCTTACATGCCCGTGGGCATCCAAGTGCCCGCTTCTGCACCCCAGACCAACATGAGCCCCAGTATCACCCCCATGCTGGCACCGCCAACTCCCCGTCGCACCCCCAAGCAGCACAACTGCCACAACTGTGGGAAGAACTTCTCCTCAGCTAGTGCCCTGCAGATCCATGAGCGCACACACACAGGAGAGAAACCATTTGGCTGCTCGATCTGTGGAAGAGCCTTCACCACTAAAGGCAACCTGAAGGTATGAGAGAGAATATAATAATAAACTGCATTTAAAGTATAGGAAAAGGGGTACCTTTGTCTGCCTCAAAAATAAAGTTATATAAAGAACAGGAAAAAAAGACCAGAGGCTCTTGAATAATAATGTCTGTTCCTTGTGTTTCCTGTTGACTGAATGCAGGTGCACATGGGCACCCACATGTGGAACAATGCGCCAGCCCGTCGTGGACGCCGTCTCTCCGTGGAGAACCCCATGGCCTTGCTGGGCGGGGACGCCATGAAGTTTAGCGAGATGTTTCAGAAGGACTTGGCGGCGAGGGCCATGAACGTAGACGCTGGCTTCTGGAACCAGTATGCTGCCGCCATCACCAACGGCCTGGCCATGAAGAACAACGAGATCTCCGTCATCCAGAACGGAGGCATCCCCCAGTTGCCCGTCAGCCTGGGTGGTGGAGGTATGACCTCACTAGGGGCCATGTCTGGAGGTATGGACCATATGGACCGTATGGACCGGGTGAATGCCAGCAGCAGTCCTCCCATGACTGGGATGGATAAGACAGGTCTGGAGGTTGGGGCTAGACGCCCCTTCGCTCGATTTATGGAGGAAAATAAAGAGATTGGGATCAATTAAGGACTTTATTATTAGTAAGGAAAAGACTTTGAGGAAAGACAAGAGTCTTACGAAAAGGAAAGAAACTGCTAATCCAGTTTGAACTCTTATGTACTATATTATGTACAGAAAACATTTTTTTTTTGGTTTGGTTTTGGAAATATAATATTTAGTATTCGTTAGAGGTCTTTGCCTTTCGCCCTTTCACCCCTTCCTCATTGATATTTCGCTCATACGAAGAATACTTTGTCTCTTGTTTGAGAATATGTCGTCTTGCAAGATTTGCATGGTACTTATTGGTTTCTATCAGTATGTTTGACTGCTTTTAAGGATTATTTTTGAAAAGTAATATCTTGACTCAATTGTGATGGGCAAGCCTCTTATTGTGAAAGGACTCAAATGAAGCTGAGCGAACTCTTATATGTGCATAGACTGACTAGCTGCTGTTTGGCTGATGTTTATGTTTGTTCTTAGATAAAGAGCAATGGACTGAAGTAAATTGGAATTATGGTGTTACTGTGCTCGCCTACAATTTTTTCTCATGAAGTAGAAAACTTGAAAAAAATGTTTCAACTATTTTAATCTTTACATTAAGTCTCCCAGCATTGTCTTATAATATTGTCCTGTGTCTTTAGTATTTATGATATTGATAAAAAAGCGGGTATAAGAAAATATATTTAATGGCCCCAGCATTTTATTGATCCTTTTTTTCTAAACTGCAGACTTCACTTATAAATATCTCTTTCAATAAAGACAACATGTCATTTCAGTTGTACAACAGAGACACATTGTGAAGTTTCATTTGGATATTCAGCCAAGACGATGTGTAACATGTCTGGTGCACAGTGAAGACGCTGAGATATCCGAAGCTGCTATTATCACAAACCTGATTTTAAACCTTTTTTTAAAATGATGGGGGAAAATGTCATTTTAAAGAAATACATGTGTATAGAAATACAGACAACTCTAAAACAGGTATGCATATTTTGTATCACATGAAAATAGACATCCTTTGAGAGTATTTGTCATGTTTGTGAATGCACTTTTTAAACCAGACGTTTTGTCTGTGACTTATCGTTAACCTTTGACTGAGCTGTCTATCACGTGTAGTTTTAATTGTTTTCAGCGTACCACTCCTACTATTTGCAGAGTTGGCCCTCTGGTACGGTATCTTATGCTACTCATCAGAGTACAACCTCATCCACACAATCAAATCCTTCTCCAATAAAAAAAGAGAGAACAGGTCACTTGTGTTTGACTGGTCTCCTTCTCTACATTTGCTGTTGTTATTATTTATTTATTTTCAGGCTGGATTCCTGGTTTCTTTCAAAGGGGTTAGAAGGTTGTGAAGAGATTAGATGAAGTAAAAAATGACGTGTCAAATAGTTTAGGTCTTTTCTTTCTTTTTTTTGGACCTCTTTCTCGTTCTACTGTATATTTAGAAAGACATATTTGAAATCAAATTTAAAATAAGCAGCTAGGAATGTCCTAATTGCTGTTTGGACAATTTTATGTCACATGGGGTTCGAGAGAAGCCCAATACCTCACGTTCAACAATTGATATTTACAGTTTGTTGCTGAATGTTTTTAGAAAACCCAAAGATGCAGAAAATGTTTCTAAAAGTTTAAAAGTAATAAAAGTGTAGCATTACTGTCCCCGTAGGAGAACTGCTGTCCCCATAGAATAACCCTTTTTGGTTCCAGGTAGAACTATTTTGGTTTCCATGTAGAACCCTCTGCGGAAAGGGTTCTACATATAACCCCGAAGACAGCCGAAGAACCGTTTGATGTTCTAGATAGCACCTTTTTTTCTAAAAGTGTACACAACAGACCCCTATCTTTCATCTCTATTCGATCACAGCCAACCAACATATCAAAACAACCACAGTAGCCGTCGTCGTAGTAAATGATTCCAAATGTAATTCCTGTAATATTTTTTGTGTTTAAATCATGTTCATCAGCAGCTATGATTTCTTTCCTTTATACTGCTGACATTGACTTTTGAGAAACAAAAGACACGTTATTGAATTGTAATAGCATAGGCAAAATATGGGATGTAAGGGTAGTGAATAGTTAATGTAGCTTTTCCAACATCCTTACAGGTATCAAAGGTGTTCTTCCCCTGATGTAGGTTGTCATCCCCAAGGTGTCGGTTGTGAAATCAGTAGGCCCAGTAAAAATACAGAACTTCTGCTCTGAGGTGATGTTAAGAAATACTTCTGTTTTATGTAAAAGCATTTTCCTGATGGCCCCTTTGAAATGGCCCCTTTATTTTGGGAACATAAAATAAATAATAGTGTCCTTCTGGGGAAGAATAGCAGTTAAGAGCTGGATTCCCAGACATTGATGGTGAATAAAACATATATAAATCCTGACAGAGGCTGAGGGAACATGTTCAATTTGGGAACATTTTTTTTTCCCTTGAAGAGTAAAAAAATAAATCTAATGAAAGAATATAATTAGCAAGCATCTGTCCCCCAGCTTCCTTTGACTAAGATGTCTTGTACCTGGGAAAAAAAGGACACTTACACTGCACAGATATGATCTCATCTTAACATAATAGATTGGTGATGTAAAACTTTGTTTAGATCACTTGATAACATGGGCAACACATGTATGATTATTTAGTCACAAATCACAGAGTGTGTGCGCCTGTGTGTGTGTGACTATTAGACGGTAGCCGTTATTCAGACCTGAGGAATAGTAAGTAGTGCTTGTCCTACTGCTCACTGCATGGAAATGGGAAAATGAAGTAAGGATATGTGTATACAATGCAGGTTTACATCTACAGTGTTCCATGCTGATGATATGTAGCAGAAAAGTTCTAATATTTACAAATCCGATCCACTTTATTTCTAACACTAGTGTTGGCAAATATCCTTCAGAGCTTTTAGTGCAGCCAGTTGTATGTACAAAAACATTTTTGAAATGATATTGGCTCACGACCCACTTTGTATAGCTTTAGACCATGGGGTTGCCTATCATAAGTAATGATGGTGCCTTGTTTGGTTTACAAATGACACGAGGTAGTACAATTTTGTTCTTGCTGTACTACTGAAACAAGACATGACAGTGTACTTTGCAACTCCGAGTCTTTCAAATAAAATGTTCTTTTAAGTTTCAAAGTACTGCAGTGAATAATAAAAAAGTATTTCTGGTACACATATATGGTAATAATAATAATAATATAAACATTTTCCATATTACACTTGTTTCAAATAATGTACGCATTTTTTGTTGTTGAACCATTTCCATTAGAAATGATTTGATTTGTTTGAACAAGCTCTGTTGGCAGACAGCATATTGTCTGCTTCCTTAGCAAATGTAGCTGGAGTGGGACACTGATTCATGCCCCTTTAGTAATGACATGGCCCCAAAAGAGCATTAGTCTCACAGACATGTTACACCGTGTCACCGAGAGTATACCTTCGTTAGTGTGGAATGACAGCAATGACAGGTCACATGATCGATGGCAGATGTGAAAGAAAACTCTGTCTGTACCAGAGGGAAAGATTCTGCATGTGAAGCTGATGTTCCTCTATTACCAGCAGTGTAGTGACAAGTTCTCTACTTGATCACATTCAAGATGCATTCCTTCATATTGCCGTGGTGTGTATGTGTGAGAATGATGTCTGTGTGGCGTATGTGATTGGAGTAGGTAGTCTGCACATGTGCGCGTGTGTGTGTGTGTGACAGAGAAAGCGAGCACTGGTGATTGGCCGCCCAGCATCGCCTCCTGGAGTGTCACACAAAACCTCCCACATGGCCCGCATGCACGCACAGACACACGAACGCACACAGATGCACAAAAACGCACGCACGAACACACTGCTGATGTTCACACAGAAAGGACATCTGGTGAAAATGAACATTTCCTGTGCTGGCTGGTGTGAGATCGAATCTCCTGTGTTGAGATACTTTTGTTGTTAACTCATTTTAAATACCCCTCCTATCCAGTTATGTCTGCGGATGTTATTTTCTTTATGCGCAATCATGAAAACTTTATCATCATGTTTTTCTCATTTGAGATACAATTAAACCCAACATTATCATGCACTTGCAGACAGAGCATTTAGATAAAAAAAAATGTTTTAATTAAACCTGTAAACAGCAAATTCCATTTGCACTTATTTCAAGAGGAACAAATGTTTCTCTGTCATAGCCTTGTCTCTGCCAATAGGACATGAGATATGATGGACGATAACGTAGCCTTTGGTATTTTGTTCCGTAATACAATATTAGGTGAATTGTTAACACTATTTGAAACACATTTTCCATTGCGGTTTATAAACGAACGTCTTTCAATTTAACATGAAAAGAAATGATGCATGAGACCAAAATGAAAACCACTTGAAGTGGCTCCAAAAGACAAATATGATTATTTGATATCAGCTTTTTTTATTGTCCCTCATGTATACACCACAGTGTCCATGAAAATGAAGTTAATGTCTTGGCCATAATTGTTCCTTCCCCCTTACCAGCATCCTCTCTCTAAGCAGCTGATGGCTATGACTACGGGGCTGCAGACACGATAATGACTTGATCCAATCAGAGGGCCTCAGGACAGAAAAATGTATTTAATCATATAAAAAAGTAATATGTGAGGACAGAGCACAGTAGAACACCTGCAGTGGCAGGTAGCCTAGTGGCTGGAGTGTTGGGCCAGTAACCAAAAGGTTGCTGGATCAAATCCCTGAGCTGACAAGGTAAAATCTGTCATTCTGCCACTGAGCAAGGCAGTTAACCCACTGTTCCCTGGCGCTGAAGACGTGGATGTGGATTATGGCGGCCCCCCGCACCTCTCTGATTCAAAGGGGTTGGGTTAAATGCGGGAGACACATTTCAGTTGAATCCGTTCAGTTGTACAACTGACTAGGTATCCCCCTTTCTTTTTACCTATTGTAAAACAAGTTCAGAAATCAGCACATCAGCCTTTGGCGACTGGATGTATTATTTTTCTCGAGTGATGAGTGACAGTATAGGGGCTGAGAGCCTGCTTACCCAGAGCCCCCTCGTTAACAAGGAGTTTAACCACATTCAACACGACAATAATTACTACACGTAATAGGATTTCTTTTCAACTTTACTTATTTGTTGTACTGGAGTATTACACAACGGTCTGTGACTGTCAGTTGAGTTTGCCCTGCGGTGCACTTCGGTGCTGATGTGGAAATGTATGCCACAAAGTATTTCTCAACTGCATTTTGTGTCACTGCAATCAGATGTGTCCTTACAGAGGCTTTCTCAAGTATTCTTTGGCAAATTGATACAATTTCATTTTTGCTGTGCTTATTTTTGAGTACAGCATTCCACACATTCTTGAGCTCATGTGCTGGCAATTACCAAGTGAAAATTCTTAATTTTCCAGACAGGACATAAAAAATATAAAGACTTTTGTTCAACTCTTGGGGAGTAGCAGTTGTGTGGCATTTTATAATATAATTCAATAGGCTGTAGCTTAAAGGCACAGTCTGCGATTGATACATGCATATTTTTGACTTGTAAATGAATGATATATACCCATTGATTCTTCAATAATATAACTTAGAAATGTCTGATGAGATCAGAACCCAACATATAAGCTTGTTTTACTCTAATGTCTGTAAGCAACGTAAATGTAAACAAACACTGTATAGCCTCAAAATATGGTTAAAACTATATTTTTGATATCATGGATGGTCAGTCCTTGCATCCAGAGAGAGGTCAAGTAATTTGAGAGTGGTTATATTTCTCCAGCCCCATCCCTCAGCTTTTTACCAAAACAGTGATGGGGTGGTGGCTCAGTTATGGTTTGAACTGCTGATTGCCGCTTTAACCTTCATAAAAGCACTTTGTGAAGGAAGGCCATTTTACCTCAAGTGATTTCAATTATGGTGCACCAGCCTGCAGAGCAGGAGGTTACATAGGGATTCAGGGCAGAGGTTGAAAACACATTTACATTTACATTTAAGTCATTTAGCAGACGCTCTTATCCAGAGCGACTTACAAATTGGTGCATTCACCTTATGACATCCAGTGGAACAGCCACTTAACAATAGTGCATCTAAATCTTTTAAGGGGGGGGGGGGGGGGTGAGAAGGATTACTTTATCCTATCCTAGGTATTCCTTAAAGAGGTGGGGTTTCAGGTGTCTCCGGAAGGTGGTGATTGACTCCGCTGTCCTGGCGTCGTGAGGGAGTTTGTTCCACCATTGGGGGGCCAGAGCAGCGAACAGTTTTGACTGGGCTGAGCGGGAACTGTACTTCCTCAGTGGTAGGGAGGCGAGCAGGCCAGAGGTGGATGAACGCAGTGCCCTTGTTTGGGTGTAGGGCCTGATCAGAGCCTGGAGGTACTGGGGTGCCGTTCCCCTCACAGCTCCGTAGGCAAGCACCATGGTCTTGTAGCGGATGCGAGCTTCAACTGGAAGCCAGTGGAGAGAGCGGAGGAGCGGGGTGACGTGAGAGAACTTGGGAAGGTTGAACACCAGACGGGCTGCGGCGTTCTGGATGAGTTGTAGGGGTTTAATGGCACAGGCAGGGAGCCCAGCCAACAGCGAGTTGCAGTAATCCAGACGGGAGATGACAAGTGCCTGGATTAGGACCTGCGCCGCTTCCTGTGTGAGGCAGGGTCGTACTCTGCGAATGTTGTAGAGCATGAACCTACAGGAACGGGCCACCGCCTTGATGTTAGTTGAGAACGACAGGGTGTTGTCCAGGATCACGCCAAGGTTCTTAGCGCTCTGGGAGGAGGACACAATGGAGTTGTCAACCGTGATGGCGAGATCATGGAACGGGCAGTCCTTCCCCGGGAGGAAGAGCAGCTCCGTCTTGCCGAGGTTCAGCTTGAGGTGGTGATCCGTCATCCACACTGATATGTCTGCCAGACATGCAGAGATGCGATTCGCCACCTGGTCATCAGAAGGGGGAAAGGAGAAGATTAGTTGTGTGTCGTCTGCATAGCAATGATAGGAGAGACCATGTGAGGTTATGACAGAGCCAAGTGACTTGGTGTATAGCGAGAATAGGAGAGGGCCTAGAACAGAGCCCTGGGGGACACCAGTGGTGAGAGCACGTGGTGAGGAGACAGATTCTCGCCACGCCACCTGGTAGGAGCGACCTGTCAGGTAGGACGCAATCCAAGCGTGGGCCGCGCCGGAGATGCCCAACTCGGAGAGGGTGGAGAGGAGGATCTGATGGTTCACAGTATCGAAGGCAGCCGATAGGTCTAGAAGGATGAGAGCAGAGGAGAGAGAGTTAGCTTTAGCAGTGCGGAGCGCCTCCGTGATACAGAGAAGAGCAGTCTCAGTTGAATGACTAGTCTTGAAACCTGACTGATTTGGATCAAGAAGGTCATTCTGAGAGAGATAGCGGGAGAGCTGGCCAAGGACGGCACGTTCAAGAGTTTTGGAGAGAAAAGAAAGAAGGGATACTGGTCTGTAGTTGTTGACACACAACACACAATTGGCAATTCAGTATACATTTGATACTTCCATAAACCCAATAGCATAACATGATTTACTTTGGCAACACATCTCGGTCTATGTCATCGCAGTGAGAAGTGTTTAATACACTTGGCATTGTGTGTAGAGGACATTTTTACTTGGTTGTGCCTCGTGTTTTCCAGCTACTACTGATGTTAACAAACAAAAGATTATTGTTACTGTGTAACCGTTTAGGCAAATATGTGTCAGAATGGCACTATTGTCACTACGTTCATCACACTTCAGAATAAGGTCTCCTCAAACGATCTGCAATTTGACCAAATCCTGAACAAACTGTGGAGTGAAAACCATGGCCGCCCGCGCTACAGACGGCTATATCAGTCCGTGGCTATGAGTGAAATGCGCCTGCATTATTAGTGAAACGCTCTCGGTTTCTTTCAGACTGTCTTTTGTCTCTTGTTGAAATAATAGCCTAGTGCCCTCCCATCTCCGGCCTGCTGGTCTAATACCCGTTTAAGTGAATGTGCGTGACATTTTGGGGCGTGACACAGTGTAGACAGACAGACAGACGGACAGACAGACAGACAGACACAATTAGACAGACAGAGCGTCCTGTCATTGGGACGGGTCCTGTCTTGTGTTTGTTTAATGCCCTGCCCACTGTGAAAGTCTCCCTGAAACAGGTGCAGTAAATATACCTATTGATCCAGAGGCAGGGGGCCCTACGATGATGCAGTGGTTGAGAGCTAAGCGAGTAAATCTGCCCGACAGTAATCCAATCCTATTCTCAGGGCCCTTGGATCTTAGATAGGTGCTTTAAATCGAAAAAAAAGTGTGTGTGTGTTTTGCACAATTTCCCTTCCTTTTGTTGTTGATGCCAAACCCTAGTCGGGAACCCATTTGCTCTCATAGTATGACTGTTTTTTTATTGATTTTACTGCTGTTATGATATGGGGGCAAAGTTAGTGTCAGGGCATAGACAAACACATTATCTAGGATACACTTCCACACTCCATTCCTCCAGGGGGCAGCAGCAACCTGGTTGAGGTGTTGAGCCTATTTGATAAGCACACCAGGTGCTGCCAATTAACCCCCTAAGGTCGATGTTGGTCATATCACGAGACAGAACATCTTCTCACAAAATCATCTGTAGCGTCCGAACGGTTTGACCTACAAACTATTATGACCCCTTTATGGAAAGACAAGACTCTCATGAACACGATGAGACAAGCGTCACATCCGAAGTCGGTACAGCCAATCTGCCAACTTCTGTCCGTCACGTCTGTACGATTTCGGCTACACACTAATATGACGCCTCTGTGTAAAGGTGAGACTCTCATGAACACGTACATATCGTTTTTCACAGGCCTCACAAGACTCGTCTGAAGGTCACCCGGTACCAGTCGGAAAAAAACAATGGAAGAATCTATGGAGACCGATTAGTGACATAAATAAGGGGTTAAATGCATGTCAAATAAAACAAACAAATGTTTCCTGATGTCTCTCAGATATGGGACAGATACTTCAAAACAAACTTCCTTTTTACATTGTTCCATGTGGTGAAAATGTTATTCAATGCGTTTAGATGGGCTAATAGCAGATAAACCTTCAAGGGGTCTTTAAATTCAAAATCAAATAGAAAAATGATCATTGGTATGACCTTCGTGAAACAATTCCATATAGCTTAGTAGAAACCCCCCGACTTAGACAGGGCATAGACCCTCATGGGTAAGGTGATCGTCAGTCAGTCTCCCAGTATGCAAGCCGTGAGGCGGCTGGTCTTGTTTGGTGGCCAAGAGGCATTTCATTTTGTTTTTGAGTCTTTAGTTTGGGCATGCCTTCTGTATTTTTTCCTTTTTGTACATATCTATGTTTCGTCACAAATAATAATCAGCTTGGCTGACCAAGAGGTCAAGAGAGACAGAGCTGGCCCTGGAACAAGGTAAGGTTGCTGTCCCCCTGGGTACATTCAACACCTAGGCGCATACATTGATTTCTCACGTAGATGCATGTTTTAAATCCGGTTACAGACCAGTTAACTAGGCCTAAGACCCCTAGACTTTGCGAGTGCAACAATATTAGTAGGCTAGTTAATCGGTTTCGTAACACTGGACATGTTACACAGCTTTAACAACTAAACCCAGCAAAAAAAGAAATGTCCCTTTTCAGGACCCTGTCTTTCAAAGATAATTCGTAAAAATCCAAACAACTTCACAGATCTTCATTCACTGTTTCCCATGCTTGTTCAATGAACCATAAACAATTAATGAACATGCACCTGTTGAACGGTCGTTAAGACACTAACAGCTTACAGACGGTAGGCAATTAAGGTCACAGTTATGAAAACTGTGGACACTAAAGAGGCCTTTCTACTGACTCTGAAAATACCAAAAGGAAGATGCCCAGTGTCCCTGCTCATCTGTGTGAACGTGCCTTAGGCATGCTGCAAGGAGGCATGAGGAATGCAGATGTGGCCAGGGCAATAAATTGTAACGTCCGTACTGTGAGACTCCTAAGACAGCGCTACAGGGAGACAGGACGAACAGCTGATTGTCCTCGCAGTGGCAGACCACGTGTAACAACACCTGCACAGGATCGGTACCGCCAAACATCACACCTGCGGGACAGGTACAGGATGGCAACAACAACTGCAGAATCCCTCAGTTAGTGCTCAAACTGCCTGCAATAGGCTGAGAGAGCCTGGACTGAGGGCTTGTAGGCCCGTTGTAAAGGCAGGTCCTCACCAGAAATCACCGGCAACAATGTCGCCTATGGGTACAAACCCACCATCGCTGGACCAGACAGGACTGGCAGAAAGTGCTGTTCACTGACGAGTCGCGGTTTTGTCTCACCAAGGGTGATGGTCGGATTCGCGTTTATCGTCGAAGGAATGAGCGTTACACCGAGGCCTGTTCTCTGGAGCGGGATCGATTTGGAGGTGGAGGGTCCATCATGGTCTGGGGCGGTGTGTCACAGCATCATCAGACTGAGCTTGCTGTCATTGCAGGCAATCTCAACTCTGTGCGTTACAGGGAAGACATCCTCCTCCCTCCTGTGGTAACCTTCCTGCAGGCTCATCCTGACATGGCCCTCCAGCATGACAATGCCACCAGCCATACTGCTCGTTCTGTGCGTGATTTCCTGAAAGACAGGAATGTCAGTGTTCTGCCATGGCCATCGAAGAGCCTGGATCTCAATCCCGTTGAGCACGTCTGTGACCTGTTGGATCTGAGGGTGAGGGCTAGGGCCATTCCCCCCAGAAATGTCAGGGAACTTGCAGGTTTCTTGCTGGAAGAGTGGGGTAGCATCTCACATCAAGAACTGGCAAATCTGGTGCAGTCGATGAGGAGGAGATGCACAGCAGTACTTAATGCAGCTGGTAGCCATACCAGATACTGACTGTTACTTTTGATTTTGACCCCCCCTCCCCTTGTTCAGGGACACATTATTTAATATCTGTTAGTCACATGTCTGTGGAACTTGTTCAGTTTATGTCTTAGTTGTTGAATCTTGTTTATGTTCATACAAATATTGTACATGTTAAGTTTGCTGAAAATAAACGCAGTTGACAGTGAGAGGACGTTTATTTTTTTGCTGAGTTTACAAAGACATGGAATGGTCCATAGAGTAATCCTAATTGATATGACTGTCCCAATGGAAAACCACAGAGTATGCCGCTAGAGCGAGACCAATACACCCTTTTCATGCGACATACAGTCAGACCCCGATCGCCAAATAAAATAAAATTGTGTTTGTCACGCACCGAATACAAAAAGTGTTGACCTTACCGTGAAATACTTACTAACAAGCCCTTAAAAACCTCTTAAGGATCCACCCCTTTTTTTCTATTTTTGTCTAAAATGACATATCCAAATCTAACTGCCTGTAACTCAGGCTCTAAAGCAAGGATATGAATGTTATTGGTACCATTTGAAAGGAAACACTGAAGTTTGTGGAAATGTGAAAGGAATGTAGGAGAATATAACAATAGATCTGGTAAATGTTAATACAAAGAAAGAAAAAAACCTTCTTTTGTATTTTTTGAGTACCATCATCTTTGAAATTCAAGAGAATTTCCGTAATGTATTATTCCAGCCAAACTGCAATTTAAATGTTGGCCACTCGATGGCAGCAGTGTATGTGCAACGTTTTAGTGTGATCCAATGAACCATTGCATTTCTGTTCAAAACTTTGTATCAAGACTTCCCAAATGTGCCTAATTTCTTTATTAATAAATGTTCATGTTCAAAACTGTTCACTCTCCTCAAACAATAGCATGTTATTTTTTCACTGTAATAGCTACTGTAATTTGGACATTGCAGTTAGATTAACAAGAATTTAAGCTTTCTGCCAATATCAGATATGTCTACGTCCTGGGGAAATGTTCTTGTTACTTACAACCTCATGCTAATTGCATTAGCCAGGCACCGATCCCAAAGAAGTTAACTTCTTATGGGCAGGTGGGACGGTAGCGTCCCTCCTGGCCAACATCCGTTGAAATTGCATAGGGCGAAATTCAAAAATACCAAATTCAAATATTTAACATTCTTGAAAATATATGTGTTATACATCAAAATAAAGCTTAACTTCTTGTTAATCCAGCCGCTGTGTCAGATTTCAAAAAGGCTTTACGGCAAAAGCAGACCATGCGATTATCTGAGAACAGCACCCCGCATACAAACACATGAAAATCATATTTCAACCAGGCAGGTGCGCCACAAAAGTCAGAAATAGCAATATAATTCATGCCTTACCTTTGAAGATCTTCTTCTGTTGGCACTCCAAAATGTCCCAGAAACATCACAAATGGTCCTTTTGTTCGATAATGTCCTTCTTCATGTCCCAAAAATGTCAATTTATTTGGCACGTTTGATTCAGAAATACCCCGGTTTCAACTCGCCAAACATGTATACAAAGTATCTAATAAGTTACCTGTAAACTTGGTCCAAACATTTCAAACAACGTTCCTAATCCATCCTCAGGTACCATAAAACGTAAATAATCTATAAAATTTAAGACGGAATAATACCGGATTAAAACAACGTGAAGCGGCTTCAATTCACGCACATCAAAACAGTAGAGTCCACCTGGAGTGACACTTACAATGAACAGCCCTACTTCTTTATTTCTCAAAAGAAAGACATCGAACAATTTCTAAAGACTATTGACATCTAGTGGAAGCCATAGGAACTGCAACCAGGTTCCTAATAAAAGGGGTATCCCATAGAAAACATTTGGAAAATCCTATGACCTCAATTTATTTTTTCCCTGGATGGTTTGTCCTCGGGGTTTCGCCTGCCATATCAGTTCTGTTATACTCACAGACATAATTTTAAGTGTTTTCTATCCAAATCTACCAATTATATGCATATCCTTCTGGGCCTGAGTAACAGGCAGTTTACTTTGGGCATGCTTTTCACCCGGAGGTGAAAATACTGCCCCCTACCCAAGAGAGGTTAACCAACAATACAATTTTAAGAAAATAGAGTTAAGAAACATTTTCTCAATAAACTAAGGTAAAAAATAGAATAAAAAATAAAAAGTAACACAATAAATAACAATAACGAGGCTATATACAGCGGGTACCAGTACCGAGTCAATGTGCGGGGGTACAGGTTAGTCTAGGTAATTTGTACATGTAGGTAGGGGTAAAGTGACTATGCATAGATAATAAACAGCGAGTAGCATCAGGGTACATTTCTTTTAATAGTATGGTGGCCATTTCATTAATTGTTCAGCAATCTTATGGCTTGGGGGTAGAAGCTGTTAAGGAGCCTTTTGGACCTAGACTTGTCGCTCCGGTACTGCTTGCCGTGCGGTAGCATAAAGAACATTCTATGACTTGGGTGACTGGAGTCTTTGACAATTTTTTGGGCCTTCCTCTGACTCCGCCTAGTACATAGGTCCTGGATGGCAGGAAGCTTGGCCACCGTGATGTACCGGGCCGTACACACTACCCTCTGTAGCGCCTCACTGTTGGATGCCGAGCAGTTGCCATACCAGGGGGTGATGCAACCGGTTAGGATGCTTTCGATGGTGCAGCTGTAGTACTTTTTAAGGATCTGAGGACCCACGCCAAATCTTTTCAGTCTCCTGAGGGGAAAAGGTGTTGTCGTGCCCTCTTCACAACTGTCTTGATGTGTTTGGAACCATGATGGTTGGTTGGTGATGTGGACACCAAGGAATTTGAAACTCTCGACCCGCTCCACTACAGCCCATTTGATGTGAATGGGCGGCGTGTTCGGCCCTTCTTTTCCTGTAGTCCACAATCAGCTCCTTTGTCTTGCTCACTTTGAGGGTGAAGTTGATTTCTTGGCACCCCACTGCCAGGTCTCCTACCTCCTCCCTATAGGCTGTGTAATCGTTGTCGGTGAATAGGCGTACCACTGTTGTGTCGTCAGGAAACTTAATGATGGTGTTGGAGTCGTAATTGGCCATGCAATTGTGGGTGAACCAGGAGTACAGGAAGGGACTAACCACGCACCCCTGAGGGGCCACCGTGTTGAGGATCTGCATTGCAGATGTGTTGTTGCCTACCCTTACCACCTGGGGGCGGCTCGTCAGGAAGTCCAGGATCCAGTTGCAGAGGGAGGTGTTTTGTCCCAGGGTCCTTAGCTTAGTGATGAGCTTTGTGGGCACTATGGTGTTGAATGCTGAGCTCTAGTCAATGAACAGCATTCTCACATAGGTGTTCTTTTTGTCCAGGTGGGAAAGGGCAGTGTGGAGTGTGATTGAGATTGCGTCCTCTGTGGATCTGTTGGGGCGGAATGCGAATTGGAGTGGGTCTAGGGTTTCCAGGATGATGGTGTTGTGAGCCATGACCAGCCTTTTAAAGCACTTCATGACTACCGAAGTGAGTTCTATGGGGCGGCAGTCATTTAGACAGGTTATCTTCGCTTTCTTGGGTACAGGGACTATTGTGGTCTGCTGGAAACATGTAGGTATCACAGACTCGGTCAGGGAGAGGTTGAAAATGTCAGTGAAGACACTTGCCAGTTGGTCTACTCATGCTCTGCGTGCACGTCCTGGTAATCCATCTGGCCCCGCGGCCTTGTGAATGTTTACCTATTTAAAGGTCTTTCTCACATCGACTACGGAGAGCGTGATCACACAGTCGTCCGGAACAGCTAGTGGTCTCATGCATGCTTCAGTGATGCTTGCCTCGTAGCGAGCATAAAAGGCATTTAGCCCGTCTGGTAGGCTCGTTTCAATGTGCAGCTTGCGGCTGGGTTTCCCTTTGTAGTCCTTAATAGTTTGCAAGCCCTGACACTTCCGACGAGTGTCAGAGCTGGTGCAGTACGATTCAATCTTAGTCCTGTATTGACGCTTTGCCTGTTTGATGGTTCGTCTGAGGGCATAGCAGGATCTCTTGAAAGCGGCAGCTCTAGCTTTTAGCTCGGTGCGGATGTTGCCTTTAATCCATGGCTTCTGGTTGGGATATGTACATACGGTCACTGTGGGGAGAATGTTGTCGATGCACTTATTGATGAAGCCGGTGACTGAGGTGGTATACTTCTCAATGCCATTGGATGAATCCCAGAACATATTCCAGTCTGTGCCAGCAAAATAGTCCTGTAACGTAGCATCCGCATCATCTGACCACTTCCGTATTGAGTGAGTCACTGGTACTTCCTGTTTTAGTTTTAGCTTGTAAACAGGAAATCAGGAGGATAGAATAATGGTCAGATTTGCCGGAATCAGCCTGCATCACCTGTTCCAACAGAAACAGAGACCACCCTCTCTCTCTGGTTGGCATTGTTGCCCAGGGAATGTTACCCTTCTCTGACGATGCCATTGAATAATATTCTGGAAACTCTGAATCTCCCCCTGAGGCTGGAATTTCCCTCAGAAGGCTAAAGGCTGCCGCTTGACTGGTCGCTTGGCTGCTTCGGTAAGTGTTAGTTTTCACAGCCGCCCTCGAGATGACAAAGTTACGCACTCCAGATCCCCTGGTATAGGATTGTGTGGTTTACCAATTCAAATTCTTTCCTGTGTGGATTGTTAAGAACCTCTTAGGCATGGTTACACTTTAGCCTCTTGAACAGGTCCAATACATTAGCTGCTCATATTGGGTTCTCCGTCCAAACAGTTGATGGACAACTGCCCTGGAGTTTCACAACACAACTCACTGTTTTGTTTGATACCTGCTCCCACTTGAATGTTTAGGAATTTGAGCACATAGCATAGTCTACTTACACAGTGGTCAGTGATGTGTTCAGGTAAGGATTACTTCATCACACAAGGGTTAGATTCTGTCCACCGTGTCCACATTTACTGTAGCATAATGTGATGGTGTTTTTTCACCAAGTCTTCTCATTTACTTTACCTTCATAAGATGAGTTTGTGGTGGACAAATCAACAGTATTCAACTCTAGCTGGAGGACAAGAGGCCTCAAAGGCTTGAGAAATTGAAAATGTCTGGTGTAATAATTGGTGAAAAACACTTTTCACATATACGTTTGTAAATTACCTCATTTCAAAAGGAAAATATATTTGGAATTAAAATGGAACAAATTACTTTGGGAGTTTTTACGTAAATAAAACAGTTCATGTTTTTGCCGATCACTGCGCTGAGGTATTCCCCATCTGAAACTGATACTCCACAGGGACTGTGTGTGTGTATGTATGTATGTATGTATGTATGTATGTATGTATGTATGTATGTATGTATGTATGTGTGTATGTGTGTATGTGTGTGTGTGTGTGTGTGTGTGTGTGTGTGTGTGTGTGTGTGTGTCAAAAACTGGTTCTGAGATCCCAGGCCACCACATAGTAAAGGTTCTACCGGTTTTCAAGGGTTTTTAATTGTCAAATCAAATCAACTTTTATTTGTCAGCAGATGTTAATGTGAGTGTAGCGAAATGCTTGTGCTTCTAGTTCCGACCATGCAGTAATATCTAACAAGTAATCTAACAATTTCAAAACAACAACTACCTTATACACACAAGTGTAAAAGAATGAATAAGAATATGTACATAAAAATATATATGGATGAGCGATGGCCGAACGGCATAGGCAAGATGCAATAGATGGTATAGAGTACAGTATATACATATGAGATGAGTAGTGTAGGGTATGTAAACATGATAGGCATAGTTTAAAGTGACTAGTGATACATTTATTACATCCAATTTTTAATTATTAAAGTGGCTAGAGATTGAGTCAGTATGTTGGCAGCAGCCACTCAATGTTAGTGATGGCTGTATAACAGTCTGATGGCCGTGAGATAGAAGCTGTTTTTCAGTCTCTCGGTCCCAGCTTTGATGCACCTGTACTGACCTCGCCTTCTGGATGATAGCGGGGTGAACAGGCAGTGGCTCGGGTGGTTGTTGTCCTTGATGATCTTTTTGGCCTTCCTGTGACATCGGGTGGTGTAGGTGTCCTGGAGAGCAGGTAGTTTGCCCCCGGTGATGTGTTGTGCAGACCTCACTACCCTCTGGAGAGCTTTACGGTTGTGGGTGTTTGTGAGTGTTTTTAGTGACAAGCCAAATTTGTTCAGCCTCCTGAGGTTGAAGAGGCGCTGTTGCGCCTTCTTCACCACGCTGTCTGTGTGCGTGGACCATTTCAGTTTGTCCGTGATGTGTACGCCGAGGAACTTAAAACTTTCCACCTTTTCCACTACTGTCCCGTCGATGTGGATAGGGGGGTGCTCCCTCTACTGTTTCCTAAAGTCCACGATCATCTCCTTTGTTTTGTTGACTTTGAGTGTGAGGTTATGTTCCTGACACCACACTCCGAGGGCCCTCATCTCCCTGTAGGCCGTCTCGTCGTTGTTGGTAATCAAGCCTACCACTGTAGTATCGTCTGCAAACTTGATGATTGAGTTGGATGCGTGCATGGCCACGAAGTCATGGGTGAACAGGGAGTACAGGAGAGGGCTGAGAACGCACCCTTGTGGGGCCCCAGTGTTGAGGATCAGCGGGGTGGAGATGATGTTTCCTACCATCACCACCTGGGGGAGGCCCGTCAGGAAGTCCAGGACCCAGTTGCACAGGGCGGGGTCGAGACCCAAGGTCTCGAGCTGAATGACGAGTTTGGAGGTTACTATGGTGTTAAATGCTGAGCTGTAGTTGATGAACAGCATTCTTACATAAGTATTCCTCTTGTCCAGATGGGTTAGGGCAGTGTGCAGTGTGATTGCGTCGTCTGTGGACCTATTTGCGCGGTAAGCAAATTGGAGTGGGTCTAGTGTGTCAGGTAGGGTGGAGGTGATATGATCCTTGACTAGTCTCTCAAAGCACTTCATGATGACGGCGGTGAGTGCTACGGGGCGATAGTCATTTAGCTCAGTTACCTTAGCTTTCTTGGGAACTGGAACAATGGTGGACCTCTTGAAGCATGTGGGAACAGCAGCCTGGGATAAGTACTGATTGAATATGTCCGTAAACACACCAGCCAGCTGGTCTGTGCATGCTCTGAGGACGTGGCTAGGGATGGGCTGGCAGCCTTGCGAGGGTTAACATGTTTAAATGCTTTACTCACGTTGGCTGCGGTGAAAGAGAGCCAGCAGGTTTTGGTAGTGGTCCGTGTCGTTGGCACTGTATTGTCCTCAAAGCGAGCAAAGAAGTTGTTTACTTTGTCTGGGAGAAGGACATCGTGGTCCGCGACGGGACTGGTTGTCTTTTTGTAGTCCGTGATTGACTCTAGACCCTGCCACATACCTCTCGTGTCTGAGCCGTTGAATTGCGACTCTACTTTGTCTCTGTACTGACGCTTAGCTTGTTTGTATTCGGCCATGTTTCCGGTCGCCTTGCCCTGATTAAAAGCAATGGTTCGCGCTTTCAGTTTTGCACGAATGCTGCCATCAATCCACGGTTTCTGGTTGGGGAAGGTTTCAATAGTTGCTGTGGGTACAACATCACCGATGCACTTGCTAATAAACTCGCTCACCGAATCAGCGTATTCATCAATGTTATTGTCCGACGCTATGCGGAACATATCCCAGTCCACGTGATCGAAGCAATCTTGACGCGTGGAATCAGATTGGTCGGACCAGCGTGAACAGACCTGAGCGCGGGCGTTTCCTGTTTTAGTTTCTGTCTATAGGCTGGGAGCAACAAAATGGAATCGTGGTCAGATTTTCCGAAAGGAGGGCCAGGCAGGGCTTTGTATGCGTCTCGGAAGTTAGAGTAACAATGGTCCAGGTTTTTTCCCGCCCGGGTTGCGGAAAAACACATTCACACCATTTACACACATTCACACACACATTCACACCAACCTAGCAATACTAGATTCCGACCTTACACTGGCTTACAGCCGCACTGGGGTCGGATAGACTTCCTGTTTATATTAAGACACAGCGAAGCCGGTGTGAGATATGGCTCGGAAAACATACTTTTTTTGTCCTTGTGCTAGATAGCAGAAGCCACAGCAGCCCTTTTGGAATGGCAGTATCAGCCATTCAGCTCGTTTGATGTTCAACGTAACGTGTCGTTCCATAAGGGCTGCAGTGCGTACTGCTAGCTAGCATGAGGACGAAAACCACAGTTTACTTAAAGAAACGAGCAGTCGTTCAATCTTCTCGGTGTAGCAGTTGGGATAATGGGACAATTTGGGGTGAAACGTGTTTCTCATTCCTGGATAGAGGTACGTTTTCTGAGCCATATCTTGTGCCGGCTCCGCTGTGTCTTAATCTAAACAGGAAGCCTGTCCGACCACAGTGCAGCTGTAAGCAATTCTGGTTACGGTGTTGTGGAAGCTACTGTGAAAATATCGTTTACCAAGCTACCAATTACTTCACACTGGAAGAAGTAAAGCTACACTAAAGCTACCCTTAAGAAAACGAACTACAGTTACTCCATCCAAACTACTTTGTGATATATTATCATATCTAAAATCTGAAATGTCAGACTTTCAAATTGCATTAACAGATCACTCCGGAATCGGATGTTAACAGAATGTGTAATTAAAACTATTAAACACAAAAACAACGTTTCAAGTGACAATTAGGCAGGTCTGGCGCCAAAAAAAGCTACCCAACTAAATGTATTAACTACTGAAAACACTGTCAAGTTGTTCATTTAGTTCAACTACCTCCAAGCTACTGCAAAATATAGTTAAATGACTAGTTGAGCTACATGTAGTTCACTACTCCCCAACACTGTCTGGCTAACACCAACCATACGTTTAGTTGCAGAGATAATCCATGCTGCTGCAGGGGTAGTTAAGATGGCCAAGGAGACCAGCCAAGGGAGATGAGTCTACAATAAATCAATTAGGAAATACAAGAGGGAGAAACACAGCAACACATAGAAAATCATGTAAAAGTATAAAATAAGGCACGCAATATCTTAAAGATCACTGCAAACCAAAGGGAAAATATAAGGGAGGGCAACATGTGACATGTGCATGCGTGTGAGTTTACTCTTCAGATTAATCTCAACTCAGCCTTGTGCCCCACCATCAGTGACTCAGTTATCCATCTTTGGGGGATAGCGATATGAGAAGAGGGAAACATTTTTTCCCCTTTTTAATCAGTTCTTATAATACTTTTAAGTCGAAACACAGAGCAGGCCTCCACACTAACAAAGAGGTACATTCATCAGTGGTGCTCAAGGATCTAACCGGCTGGTCGTGAGCCTCTTGAAGGATACACCACTTGGTGTGGGCGCTTGTCAAAGTGGGGAGTTTATCTTGTGTAGTTGGGTCATGAAAAAAAAAGAGAGAAAAGAGAAAAAAAAAGTGTTCTGGAAAATCAATGAATGAGTAGAACATAGTGGTGATTCACCTCAAAAGAAACATGTCATCAATTAAACAAACTTGGAGAGCAGGCTCCATCCATCAGAGGCGGCGTGGATCAGCTATTGGGTTCAGCTTCGACGTGACGAATGCTGGACCTCCTCTGCGGGCCCAAGGTTGCCGATCAATAGAGATCATCATTCTGATGTGGCCTTTTATCTCCCACACCAGCTCCCTCCAGCCCTACATTATTCCCTACGCACAGATCTCGTGGTTCTCAGGGAGGGGGTTAGGGACCTTGATTGTATCAGTTATTCTCCCAACCTTTCGGTCTATGGTCCATCTCCATTGGGCATCAAGGTGATATGGGCATCCCAAACTTTAGAAAAAACTGCACTATGCAAAAGACGTACTGTACATGAAATTAAATCTCCATTCCTTCATTGTTTTTTGTCTCATGATGAAACTGACAACTCCTTGGTGTATAAGTGCAGGTGGCTCAAGAGGTCACCTAGATTTGACACTAAAAAGGAGTCACAGTTCTTGTTTTTTTTGGTGATTTCAGTCCAGGTCTTTCACCTATACATGACCCATGTCAGTCCATAATTTGTCCGCTTCAAGCTGTTTTTGCCCTATCTACAGGCAGGTAGAGCATCAATATCACATCAGATGCTATCGTCTCTTTTCTCACAGACGATGAACCTCAATACCGTCCTTTATTCTCCCTCTGTGGTAGTTATTCAAATATGTCAAATCCGGGAGCTGGCGTGAAAGCCTCCTCGGTGACTATTGATTGGTGCCATTATGGAATTTTACGCCAATAAACTGTCATGACTTACTGTAACACTCCAATGATTAGGGCCCACTCTAGTCACATGACCTGCTGGAGCTTCCTCATTAGCAGGGGCCATTATGAGAAAATTGAGTTTTACAATCGAGTTAGAGAATGATACATATCGATTCATCTCAGTTTTTATCGGCCAGTTTAGCCGTGTTATGTTTGTATTGGACTATAGAGTTCCCAGTAATTGCATGTCTTGATGGCTATACGCAATTTTTTTGTTGTTGATCTATTTGAGTTCATACGGTATGTGTGGGAAATCTACTGGTTCTTTGTAATATCATCAAATTCTAGCTATGTATTCCATATTTTGTATCCAACTCCCTTTTAACACTGTCTTTGTTATTCCTATGCACTGGTTTGATAATGAATGCTTTAGACTATGATATTGGCATAATAGCCTCACCACAATTTGACTATCACAGTAGTATCTCCACATGAAACGCCATATTGATTTCGCCTCTAATGAACAAATTGGATTTTTCACAGCCAACCAATTTAATGCTTTCCACTACTTTCCGTGTGCTTAGTTTTTAGGGATTAAAAACAGAAATCATTCAAGCAGAATGACTCGTTGATCCCAATTTCCATTATTTAAACATATTTTCATTTGTGCAAATAATCTCTCCCATGACTCAGGAAGTAGCCAACATTTGGCACATGGCACGGGGAGTGTGTAGGGAGGCCAATACAAACACCACTTCATGTTTTCCTTTTTTCCCTTCTTTTTTCTCCTTTTTTCTCTCTTTCTTTTCAAGAGGAAGGGTCTTATTGACCTGTGCTGAGGTTGTAAAGACATGATATAAGACGGATTTCTTCAGATGACTGAATGAAGAAGGAATTGCATTTATAGTGTTTTTCACTGGGTCTTAAAGCATATTACAGTGTATTGGGATAACACCACATCTACCACCAATGTGTTGCCCCAACCTGACATGGCATTGTATTTTCCATTGTATTTTCCTATAGTTTATCTGTTATGTTTAAATCCACACTGCTCTAAATGCACTGGTCGAATGATTGCACATTACTTCCTGATGTCTGGAAATTTCAGAGTCACTGCCAATGATTGACATGATGAGGGAATCAATGCAGAAGCCCCCTGTCAGGCAATAATATATCCCAACTGATCACTCTTAAAATTGCCTCCAGATTTAGATTCTATGTGCAAGCCAAGAAATACGTAAGCACTGAGTAATAACAACAAACCAATGGCGTAATGTGCTATTTCAATTCTGAAATATTTTCTTGTCAATTTGAGGAAATGGGGTATACTGTATGGGAAAGAGAAACAAAAGATTGAATTTGTTAGGGTACAGTCAAATTCACTGTATCTGACATAGGTCTAAAGTGTTTTGCTGTTTGCCCAGTTGCTTTAGTAATACAACAGACTAACTTGCTGATAAAGATCTTTTCCGTTTTTCATTTTCTCCATCATAATCTTCGAGTAACATGACATTGGCGCCACCGTGGAAACCACAAACTGAAGAGTAGGTTTACCTGCTGCCCACATGCAATAGGTGGAGCTTTATGAAATGACATAAGACTTTGGCCAGAGCATGGCTAGTGGTGTAGGCCTGCAAATTGAGTACTGATCTCACCACAACCGTCTAAATAAAGTCATTCCGAATGTATGAGCAGCAACAGTTAGCCACGATAGCAGCTTGGCAGCCTGTGTGTGAGCCGGCACAGGGCCATCCATGATCACAGCAGGCCATTGCACAACACCTTATCATTTCCTCTAGAGATGCAACTCAAAACTGAATCTCATCAATAAGGCACTTTATGATCTCCCATTCCGAAGATCTCAATGGCAAATCAAGCGCAGTGCATCCCCGTATGTTTCTGACTGTTGTTTAGGTGTAGTAATAGTAGCAATTCTCACACATGGAGATTCTGGGAGCTTGTCACGGCCCCCGCATACTAACAATCCGAAATGCTCTCTTACGTGCTGGACCCTCATTGGGGTTTTAATTTTCTACATAGATTTTACCATTAGTCTAATGCTAAGCAAGTGCCTGAGTTGCACTTTGTCTTTTTTATTAAAATGCACTAAAGCGGATGAGTCCGTAATGATACAAAAATATATAAATGGTTTGGTTAAAGCAATAAAATGTCAACCATGCACGTCTTTAGCAAGACTAATATTCTTCACTTTATTGAGCCCAGTGTTGCTTCTCTCCCTCCAACTGAATTATTAAATACACCGAATCTGGTTAAGCAGTGTACATTTTCCTAAAGGTCAGAAAGTTCATTAACTATGGAGTGCCATTGATTGCATCCCCCTGTATGTCTCTGTGCTTGGTGTAGGCTTTCCACACTGATTATAGGGTGTATACCTGCTGCAATACCAAGACTAGCATTAGAATGGGAAAGGGATGGAGGGGAGAAGTGTGCTTATTGCTTTATAAAAAAATATAAAGTACGAGTCTTATTTTTTCATACGATTTTTTTCTTGACAACAATTCTTGTAATTAACAGCGTTCCCTCTCATGGAGTCTCTCTCGTCCCTCCTTAGAAACAAAAGCTCTAACAAATATGATATTTTGACAGTATTGATATTGTGTTCTATGCCCATGCACTGTGTATTCAAGCGTAATGTGAAAGGGTTCTCCTTCTCAAGCGCAATTTTCCCATTTAAAATTGAGCCAACGTTCATAGTCCATCACATTTCCTCTGGCAGTGACGTCATTTTTTATACTTTTTTACAGATCTTGCTGCTTAAACAGGAAAAATCCATAATGACCGTGACAGCCTCTGTATCTGTTACACAACAATCCGCTCATGTCGATCAGTGTGATGCAAGATAGGGATCTCTATTTTGATTGAACGTGTGCAACACTACTCATACATTACGCAATTGACTTTGATGTTAACCCATTTGAAGTGATATCGGATGCACCGCGATGGGAAAAATAATACCCCGTCAATCCGAGATGATTTCATAAAGAAAGCTCTTAGGTTTCAGTGTCATAAATAACTCCTGGTGATCCCATATTTCTCTGACTTCTCTCATTTAGGCTCGGGCTGGAAACAGCGGAGTTGTGACAAACATTGTTAGCCGTGCTGCCATGTACTTGACCTGGCTTAATATGTCTATGCCGCTCTACTTACTTTATAAAGGGACTCAATGGCCCAGGTTGTATTTCATGTCCTCACTATTTCTTAACCCTTTTTCCACTTGTGTTTGATATTTCTCTTGAGGCTAAATAAAACTTAATAGGCTTTTGCTTAAATTGACATTAAAACCTGTGTAACTACACAGTAATAACTGAAGTAACATTGTATTAAGTCATAGCAATTGTGTTGTAAAAGCACATTAAGATGACATTTTTATTTGGTTTATTTTAAGAATACCACCTATAAACTTGGCTTTGTGGCCTACTGGAATATATTTTGCCGATGGGGTCTGTCATAAACAAAAGGAGGCTTTACTCTCTCATGTGCTGTTCTGTTTGTCTCCACTCTGGTGTGTGTGTAGTTTAACATTTTTATAATGCTGTGAATCATAAGTCATTGGTAGCCTGCTGGGAAACCTTCCTACATGTGCAATTTTCCAAAGTCAGCGCCAGCCAAGCAATAATTATGTTGAAGTTTTCAATTACACTCCTTCCATTTCATTAACAAAAAAATCTTTGGCTATTGTATAATTAGATATATGAGCTTACCACCTACATTTAACATAGCGGCTATACAGCAGCTTGATGGGTAACAGAGATGGGTCTTAACATGTGTTCATTTACTGTGGTTTGGTAATCTGCAATAAACTAAAATCAGTTACACATTATGAGGCACTTTTTTCGCTGCATTTTTCCATCAAGTGTGTTTCTCCATTACTGTAATCTACAAGGAACATATGGACTTCAATTGAAAAAAGAATACTTGAAAGGATTTGATGAAACCAGAGCCGGTTCCAGGCTTTAGCGACATAAGCGGTCGCTTAGGGCCCCCGGATGTTTTTTTTAAAGAACTTAGTCGGGGTCTCAACTTACTATCGAGAGGGGTATACGGTGGATATTTCTCCTCCGCCTGCCGCTAACTTTAGCAGGCTTGTAACTGCGCATACATGTCACACGTGGCTAGAGGAACGTTGAAATCTTCATTGAGGCAATGCTGAACCATCAATCCATGGGCGAGTCAGTGCCACATTTTCATTTGTGCCGAAGTCAAAGTGAAAAAAAAGTTATTTCGAAAATTCAGCAGGTTTTGGTGTGAAATAGGCTTGTTGAAGTGCCATCTTTATTTTATTACTTATCGTTAACGCCGTCTGTGGTGCGCTTATCAATGCATGAGCAACTTCTATCCCACTACTATAAAATAATTGTATTAAGTCATACACACAAGTTTTACTGTGAGTGAAGTTTCAAATGGATTCTGTCTAAATGTGTCATGTGATAGGTATTTTAACATAACTTTTTTACACCCAAAAACATTTGATTAATACAATTATTATTCAGTCGTCTTCCTCAAATGAAGGGGATGATAACGCAATCTTTGCGAGAGGGAGGATATCTGATTTAATTGGTCCTCAATTCACAGCTCAGACACTTTATTCAGGATAAATGGAGATAGTCCTGAGTTAGCCTGCCCGGATGCAGGTTAGTTCTGAAGGATTATTTACCATATGAATTTACCTGAATAAAAGGAGAACCACTTTGGTCAGAGTTGACCAAAGTTGACAAAGTTGCCTCTAACTACATAGGTAGTACAGGTGCAATTTCAAAATTTGGTTGTACATCAGCAGTTTTTCTCTAGTTATGTCAGTCACTAAATTAGCAATGTCAGCTAACAATTTCTAGATTGGTAGTTAGTCTAGCCAGCTATCTAAACTTGTAGTAATCATGGCCGAATACTGACCAGGCAGTACTCATTCTCACTCAGATAGCACATTGACATGGCATACGTCATTACAAAATGTGTAGAATTGAAAAGGAAAAAAATGCATCTCTGCCGCATGGATTTCGAATTTTTAGAATTGCATGACATTTGTTATAAAATCGCTACGTTTTCTTTCCACCCCATGGCAAAATGCGTAGAATTGTCAAGAGGGTGGGGTGGGGTGGCTCCCCAACCAAATCTCGCTTAGAGCACCCAAAAGCCTAGAGCCAGCCCTGGATGAAACATTTGGTATTATGGCTATAGGAGTAATATTCTTAGACACAAAATGTGTAATGGCTATAGAGCCCTTTCCAGTACAGGACACTCTTGGCGGCAGTCAGCAAGCCATCACCATCTGCGCCCATTCAACATAGCCTAGACTTACGTTTTTATTACTTCTAAACATCATAACTTTTTGGTGTTCTCATACGCTTACAATGATGTTTTGATTCTTGTTTGAACAGTCGCTATGATTTGGTTGTGATCTTTGCAAAATAACTATTTTGGATGCAGCAGTTGTTAGCTAGAATGCTAACACTCATTGATATAGGCTGTAGGAAAAGCTAGCCAAAGAGACATTTTACTGGTTGAAGTGTTTTTTTTTATTTATTTTTTTACATATAATGCAGTTGATTTGCAATGATGATGAAAACATTAAGTAGGACATTCATACAAACCTTAAAATCCGATTATAATCCAAAAGTAGTGTGAAATTCACTCATGTCACACCCTGATCTGTTTCACCTGTCTTTGTGATTGTCTCCACCCCCCTCCAGGTGTCACCCATATTCCCCATTATCCCCTGTGTATTTATACCTGTGTTCTCTGTTTATCTGTTGCCAGTTCGTTTTGTTTCGTCAAGCCTACCAGCATTTTTCCCTCTGCTCCTGTCTATCGATTGTTCCTGTTTTCCCGGTGTTGACCATTCTCCCTGCCCTGAGCCTGCCATCCAGGACCTTTGCCTCACCTTTCTGTATAACTGACCTTTGCCTGCCCTGACCCTGACTGCCATCCTGTACCTTTTCCCCACCTATCTGGATTACCGACCTCTGCCTGCTCCTGACCTGATTTTTGCCTGCCCCTGTTCGAATAATAAACTGTTATTTTGACGTCTTACCTGAAACGTGATACATAAGCAACATGTAAATAGTATTTTTTGCTGGTGTTCTATAAGAACTCCCCCGTGTTCTGCCACCAACTTGCGCGCATCGCCCTCGTGCGGCAATGTTGGCAAACACAGGAGTCTATCATTATCTGTGCACCTGGTTTGTGTTACAACTGACTGCAACATCAAGGCATGTTACGTTCCCCAGCAAGAAAACCAAATAATGTCGCTCAAACAGAAGGGGGAAATAACTAAGAGTCGCTGACAACAACCAAAACGAAACAGGTGGGTATTTTAGGAGGGGTTCTGAAAGACACTCCAGGGGGTGTTCACTGAAAGTTGACTAGCAACAACAACTGGAACCTAAAAGACAGCCACCGTGACTGCCCACAAAATTTGCCCACTAAGAGCCAAACAAAAGAAAAGCCCACACCAGGAAGCAAAACAAAAACAGGGAAGATCAGATAAAGGAATGCTTTTCTAGAAATCAACTTAAAGTGGTGATCCTCCACCTCTCTCAAGACAACTGTAGCACCGGTCCAGCCACTCTTAAATATCACCTGGGCCAGCACAGGTGAAACATCTTCTGACTAATGAGATGGACAAGCCAGCACAGGTGTAACACATACTGACTAACGAAGTGACACCAATCGGTGCGCCTAACGTGCTAACGTGCTAAAGTCCAACCTCAAAACAGAAATGGGAAAACCAAAACTTGTAACAATGATCAGTTCCACGAGCTCATGTCTGACACTGTTACCGCCAAACCATGTGTACCACTGTAGAGATTTCTAATTGCCTTAGTACCTGGCATGTATTCAGTAAGAACAAATCAAGTGGATCTTCTAATTCTGTCTCAAAATGTTTTTCAAGAACAAAGTTCTATTGCTAGTTCTCAGACCTCTGCATCTCCCCTTTCCCCCCTGATGAATGGTATGACCCAAAGATTATATTACAGTTTTTTACAATTGCTTACACATTAAAATTGGTACTTTGGGCACACTCAGTGAAACCATTAACTTATGTACCTCATGTTCAGACCAAGTCTGCAAAACTGCAAGTACATTATCTGTTTTACACTCAGTTTGCAATTGTAAAACACCGTTTTTGCAAAACACTAAACACAGTTCTTTACATTAGACACATCATTCAAAAGTAACAGGTCTTGTGTTTCTTTTGGAAAACACTGCCATTCAAAATGCCACACTCATTTACCGATTACCTACACCCAGTGCACACGTGTGAAAGCACTTATAGCTAATTTCTTCACTTAGAAATCAAAGCTTGAGCACTATAAATAGGCTTCAGGTTGGCTTTCTTGGTTTGGACAACAATGGAGGCCCATTTTGGAGAGAGAGAGTTAGAGGAAGAGGTGTGATCGGGCAAAGAGGAGGCATGCCAGGGCTGGATATGCCACTTTCGACGCTATTTCCCCCGCTGCTTAGCCAGAGAGAACATCGCTTGTGATGTTGATGAGCTGCTGTGGCCAGACCCAAATAGGAGACAGGACGCACCCTAATTATTTTTTTATTTATAGTAACAAGCCTGTTTGTTTATCCTCTACTGTATTTGTTTTGTCTGTTACTGTTCATCCCGAAATCTGGGTGAAAATACAATGTCTTGAGAAAGAAATACATTTTATTTTTTCCCGCTTGCATTTCTGTTTATTGGGTAAATATACAGTGGCAAGAAAAAGTATGTGAACCCTTTGGAAATACCTGGATTTCTGCATAAATTGCTCATAAAACTTTATCTGATCTTCATCTAGGTCACAACAATAGACACAGTCTGCTTAAACTAATAACACACAAACAATTATACGTTTTCATGTCTTTATTGCACACACTCACAGTGCATGGTGGGAAAAGTATGTGAACCCTTGGATTTAATAACTGGTTGACTCTCCTTTGGCAGCAATAACCATAACCAAACATTTTCTATAGTTGTGGGTCAGACTTGCACAACGGTCAGGAGGAATTTTGGACCATTCCTCTTTACGAAACTGTTTCAGTTCAATAATATTCTTGGGATGTCTGGTGTGAACTGCTCTCTTGAGGTCATGCCACAGCATCTCAATCGGGTTGAGGTCAGGACTCTGACTGGCCCACTCCAGAAGGCGTATTTTCTTCTGTTGAAGCCATTCTGTTGTTGATTTACTTCTGTATTTTGGGTCATTGACCTGTTCTGTTGAGCTTCGATTGGAGGACAGATAGCCTAACATTTTCCTGCAAAATGATCAACTTGGGAATAAATTTGATAGCCAGCTGTCCAGGCCCTGAAGCAGCAAAGTAGCCCCAAACCATGATGCTCCCTCCACCATACATTACAGTTGGGATGAGGTTTTGATGTTGGTGTGCTGTGCCTTTTTTCTCCACACATTGTTCTGTGTTCCTTCCAAACAACTCAACTGTAGTTTCATCTGTCCACAGACTATTTTGCCAGTAGCGCTGTAGAACATCCAGGTGCACTTTTGCAGACTTGAGACGTGCAGCAATGTCTTTTTTGGACAGCAGTGGCTTCTTCCATGGTGTCCTCCCACGAACACCATTCTTGTTAAGTGTTTTACGTAGCGTAGCCTCGTCAAGAGAGACGTTAGCATGTTCCAGAGATTTCTGTACGTTTTTAGCTGACACTCAAGGATTTTTTTTACAGTTTTTCCCAATTGTTTACACTAAAATTGGAACTTGAAACGCAATCACCAAAACCGAAACTCATGTACCAAATCCCTAAACAATGTCTGCAAAATTGCAAGCACAATTCCTGCTTTACAATTCTATATCACACTTTTTGCAAAACACTACACACAGTTCTCTACATTAGGCACAACATTCAAAATTAAAATCTCTTTAGTCCCTTCGGAAAGCAACGCCAACCACAATGCCAAGCTCAATACACCTATTGGCAACATCCACTACTCACAGGTGTAAACACTAGTTGCTGAATTGTTCACTTAGAGATCAGAGCTTTAGCACTAGAAAAGGCCACAGGTGAGCTCTCCTGTTTTGGAGGAAATGGAAGTCAATTGTGAAGCAAGAGCTAGAGGTGAAGGAGTGAGAGTAAGAGGAGTGGGAGGAGGATGAGGACAAGGAAGGACAGTTGTCTCAGATGAGATCAGGGCCACATTGGTTGACCATGTGCTCAACCATGGATTGAGAATGAGGGAGGCTGGGTAGAGAGTTCAGCACAACCTGAGCCGCTACACGGTTGCATCTATCATTCGTACATTCACAAATGAGAACCTGTAAGTTACCTACCATCTACTCTACGCTCTTTATGTATGTATACCGTAGTATACTGCAGTCCGACATATAAGTAGGCTTACTGGCTGGTGTGTTTACGGACATATTCAATCAATCCCTATCCCAGTCTGCTGTTCCCACATGCTTCAAGAGGGCCACCATTGTTCCTGTTCCCAAGAAAGCTAAGGTAACTGAGCTAAACGACTATCGCCCCGTAGCACTCACTTCCGTCATCATGAAGTTCTTTGAGAGACTAGTCAAGGATCATATCACCTCCACCCTACCTGACACCCTAGACCCACTCCAATTTGCTTACCGCCCCAATAGGTCCATAGACGACGCAATTGCAATCACACTGTACACTGCCCTAACCCATCTGGACAAGAGGAATACCTATGAAAGAATGCTGTTTATCGATTACAGCTCAGCATTTAACACCATAGTACCCTCTAAACTCGTCATTCAGCTCAAGACCCTGGGTCTTGACCCCGCCCTGTGCAACTGGGTCCTGGACTTTGTCGGGCCGCCCCCAGGTGGTGAGGGTAGGAAACAACATCTCCACCCCGCTGATCCTCATCACTGGGGCCCCACAAGGGTTCGTTCTCAGCCCTCTTCTGTACTCCCTGTTCACCCATGACTGCGTGGCCATGCATGCATCCAACTCAATCATCAAGTTTGCAGATGACACTACAGTGGCAGGATTGATTACCGACAACAACGAGACGGTCTACAGGGAGGAGGTGAGGGCCCTTGGAGTGTGGTGTCAGGAATGTCAACAAAACAAAGGAGATGATTGTGGACTTCAGGAAACAGCAGAGGGAGCACCCCCCTATCCACATTGACGGGACAGTAGTGGAGAAGGTGGAAAGTTTTAAGTTCCTTGGCGTACACGTCACGGACAAACTGAAATGGTCCACCCACACAGACAGTGTGGTGAAGAAGGCGCAACAGCGCCTCTTCAACCTCAGGAGGCTGAAGACATTTGGCTTGTCACCAAAAGCACTCACAAACTTTTACAGATGCACAATCGAGAGCATCCTATCGGGCTGTATCACCGCCTGGTACGGCAACTGCTCCGCCCACAACAATAAGGCTCTCCAGAGGGTACTGAGGTTTGCACAACACATCACCGGGAGCAAACTACTTGCCCTCCAGGACACCTACACCACCCGATGTCACAGGAAGGCCAAAAAGATCATCAAGGACAACAACCACACGAGCCACTGCCTGTTCACCCCGCTATCATCCAGAAGGCGATGTCAGTACAGGTGCATCAAAGCTGGGACCGAGAAACTGAAAAACAGTTTCTATCTCTGGCTGCTGCCAACATACTGACTCAAATCTATTGCCACTTTAATAATAAAAAATTGGATTTAAACAATGGATTTAAACATTTTAAACATTGGCATTTTAAACATAATGTTTACATGCCCTACATTACTCATCTGGTATGTACAGTTGAAGTCGGAAGTTTACATACACCTTAGCCAAATACATTTATACTCAGTTTTTCACAATTCCTGACATTAAATCCTAGTAAAAATCCTCTGTCTTAGGTCTTAGGTCAGTTAGGATCACCACTTTTTTTAAAGAATGTGAAATGTAGGGGATCACGTGACCCTTGAACGAGATGGCCGCATGAACAAAGAGCTCCGCACAAGTAGTTTCCAATTCCTAATCTTACCTCCACTTCAAGTTTAAACTCCTTTAGCTTTAGTCAAAAAGTCATGGCGGCTACAAAAGACAACATTACAGGTGACATTTTTCGCCAGACTCGAGCATTAGCGATGGAAAAAGCCTCCAAGAAGCAGCTAGCTTCAGAAAAAGCTAGCGCCATTAGCCAGGAGCAAGAGGACCCATTCCCCCCCGAGGCCCAACGAATGCCAACCTCGCACTCTGTCGAAGACATCCTTTCTGAGTTGAGATCCCAACGTACAGAACTCAACATTAAATTAGATGCCATTAACTCTCAGCTCAGTGCGATAGGGGGCAAGTGGACAATCCTGGAAAATGCTTTGCCTGACATCAACAACAGATAACCATAAACGCGGGGCGCCTGTACGAGGCAGAGGGGCGAATCCTATCCATGGAAAACTTATTGACAGATGCCATGGAAACAATAGCATATGCTAAAAAAAAATAGAACATCTGGAAGAGAAAACAGAGGACCTGGAAAACAGGAATAATTGTGTTCTATTAAATCTGGGCGAAAAAGAAGAGGGAAACATGCCACTGATCCGCTACCTGCAAGACAAACTTCCCGAGTGGCTCCACCTGTCCACCGACAGGCCCATAGAACTCGAGAGAGCTCACCGAGCATTGAGGCCCCCACCAGCAGCCAGACAACCACCGCGCCCAATCACCATACGTTTCCTGAGATTCACCGACAAGGAACGAGTCCTACAGGCGGCGAAAATCAACACCATTACAGTCTTGAAACGCCAAACTCACCTTACACCAGGACCTGTCAGCTGGAATACGCCGAAAGTGCCGAGAGTTTGACGAGGTGAAGAAATACTCCATTGACCTAGGCATCTTTAGGGGATTCAAATACCCAAACGAGCTCAGGATTCTTCACCAAGGAGCCCTGCGACACTTCAAAACTCCCGAAGAGGCAAAACGTTTTTTGAAAGACAATCCTGGTCAATGAGAAATGGACCAATGACTAAATGCCTTTACTGTTATTACTAAAGGAGGAAAGACAACATATAGCCGACATCCAAAGACCCACCCGCCCCGCTAAATGTCATTATAGCCGTCTAATCTATATTTATTTTCCTTTAGCTGAGAGGGATAGGACCTATAGCCTAACCTAGGTCTACTAACGTTTCAGCCTACTTTTATTTCCCTTTTTTTGTTGCTATTATTACTTGTGGTTCCCTATGTCCCTTGGGGGAGGTATATGTAGGCTGGGCTATTCATTTTATTTTCTCCCTCTTTTAATGTGGTCTGGACGGGGGCTACGTTGTCATTTACTCAATGCGGGCGGAGAGGATGAGGCATTTCATTGGTGGGGACGGGGAGACGTTGTGCGTTGCTAACTTTTCCAGTTTTTTTGTTTTTTTCGGAACACAGAATTGAGACTGAGCGTGGGGGTAATAGATCCAACGGGATATGTCGAGTTGTTTGGGAACTCGGTTGGGGTGTTCAGAGATTGTTATTTTATGTACACCATTTATTTTCCTTTTATGTAAATGCAGCTGTAACTATTATCCACCTTTACCCAGAGATGACTTGCACTAAAGTTCGATTACTGTTCGATGACGATGACTAGTACCTTAAATCTATTGACATGGAACTGCCATGGTCTAGGTCATGCAATAAAACGGAAAAAGATACTATGTGCTCTAAAAAAGGAAAAAGCAGACATCGCGCTATTACAAGAGACACACCTCTGTGATGCTGAACATGCCAAACTCCGCAGAGCTTGGGTGGGGCAGGTGTATTTCTCATCTTTCAAATCAAACAGTAGAGGTACAGCCATACTTATCCATAAGAATGTTCCATTCATAATTGACAAAAACCTATCTGATCCGGAGGGGAGATTTATTTTGATAGCTGGGTCACTGTATGGACAACCAATTACTATCTTAAACATATACGCCCCTAACACAGATACTTTCATGTAATAAAAAGTATAACCCTGTTCAATGAGCATTGTGTTTCCTTTGGCGTGGTGGCCGGAGATTTTAATTGTACCCTTAACCCAACCCTAGACAAATCATCTCAAGTCCCCACCACAAATCCTAGATCTGCAAAGATGTTGAACTCTCTTACTAAAGAGATGGGACTGATAGATATCTGGAGAAAGACTAATAGCTCATCTATGGACTATACATACTACTCTAATGTACATAACACCTACTCCCGTATAGATTAAATTTTTATCCCAAAGAGTTTCATAAATTCAGCCACGTGTACAATCTGACCCATAGCGCTTTCAGATCACGCCTTTGTCCACCTCCGCTTTGACCTCTGCAAAAACATCCCGAGGTCAAAGAGCTGGAAATTCAACACCTCCATGTTATCAAACGAAGCGTTCCATACATTGGTAACTACATGGATAGACGACTACACACAAGACAACAAAGATTCTCCTGTTTCTCCGGCCACAATGTGGGACGCTGCTAAAGCCACACTAAGAGGTCATCTAATTGCATATGCTTCCTCTAAGAAAAAAGCAATGGAAGCACACAGGCTAGATCTTGAGAGGGAGCTGGAACGCTGTGAAAAAGTACATAAACAATCACCAGACAGCATCTCCTGGAGTCAACTTAAAGCAGCCAAAGCCAAACTGAACTTGGACTATACTCGGGAGATAAAAAAAAAAGTTTTCTTTACTAAACAGAAATACCATGAGTATAGCAATAGGCCGAGTAGATTGCTTGCTTACCAATTTAAAAAAGAGCAGTCAGAGTGTACAATCATGGCTATCCGAACAGCAGAGGACGAGGTCACATATGACCCAAAAAATATCAATTTTTTGTTATGCACATTACATTTGTCTGCCGGTAAGAATTAATTTAGACTATGCTCACTTCCTACAGTGTTGAGTAACGTTAGATTGAAAGAAATAAAGCTTTTTTTATACCTCTGAGAGAAAACACACGGAGGCAGAACTCCACTCCTTTCTAGAGGGAATCTCACTACCTATCAGAGACCGACCAAGAAGATCTCAACTCCCCCTTCACTCCTGAGGAGGTCCTGCAGGCAATTACCTCCATGCCACCTAATAAGTCCCCAGGCCCAGATGGATTCCCCAGAGTGTTCTGTAAAGCTTTTTGGCCCCAGCTTAGCCCTATTTTCATGCCAACGCTGGAGGATTTTTGCAAAAATTGAGTTCTCCCAGACTCAATGCACACAGCTCGCATTACAGTGTTGCTCAAAAAAGACAAGGACCCTCTATCCTGCTCCTCCTTCCGGCCCATAAGCTTGTTGGATTTCCACTACAAAATAATTACCAAATTGCTCGCCAAAAGACTAAACACTCTTCTTCCCAAAATAATAAAAGCGGACCAAATTGGATTTATTAGAGACAGGTACTCTTCTGATAACATTCGCTGTCTTTTTGATATTATTGATCAAGTAAACGCACAGAAGATCCCTGTCCTGCTGGCTTCACTGGATGCTGAGAAGGCGTTCGACAGGATGGAGTGGAGCTTTCTGTTCTCAGTCTTAGAAAAGTTCAATATGGGCCCAAACTTTATTAAATGGATCAAATCACTATACTCTCATCCAAATGCCATGGTGACTACTAACGGACTGAACTCTGACAGATTCCCTTTGGGACGGGGCACAAGACAAGGGAGCAATCCAAGTATTATGAGTGTTTCTGCAGGCGGCCTGCAGCACAAGATTTCGCTCTACGCGGATGATGTCTTGCTCTACATATCCAACCCTGAGAAATCCCTCCCATTTTAGACACAATTGCTCAGTATGGCAAGTTTTCAGGTTATAAGATACATTTTAACAAATCCACAGTCTGCCCTCTCAATATTACACTCACCAGCTCTATGAAGACACTATGTACATTTCAATGGAAGACACAGGGGTTTCAGTACCTTGGGATCTTCGTTACACCAGATCTGAATAGCCTTTTCAAGGAAAATTATCTTCCACTCCTGGATCGAATCAAGAACGATCTCCAAACCTGGATCCCCCTCCCAATTAGCTTAGTAGGAAGAATTAATGTCATCCGTATGAACATCCTACCTAGACTGAACTATTTATTTCAGATGCTCCCATGCTATCTCCCAGTTTCCTTTTTCAAAACAACTAACCAAAGCATCACCAAATTTATATGGGGCAATAAAAAAAAAAAGTTTTCCACTCTATTGAAACCTGAATCTAAGGGTGGTCTTGCCCTTCCCTCCCTTCAATTGTACTACTGGTCTGCCCAAATCCGCAACATGCCAACATGGATCACAAACAGACAAGAGTCAACGTGGTTTCAGATAGAAGCCCAATCCTGTGGTTCATTGCCCCTAAGCTCAATTATATTCATTAATAACTTTAGTGAAGTGGGCAACATAGCCAAAACATTTGTGATTTACAGCACCCTACTAGCGTGGAGGGACTGTAAAAAATACCTGGGCATTTCCTCCCAAATATGTTCTCACTCGCCTATAGTAGGCAACCCAGACTTGCCAAAAGCCCTGAGGGATGCCAACTTTAATCTTTGGCATACTCTAGGAATCAGGACCCTTTCAGACCTATTTCATCAGAAAACCACTACACTGAAATCCTTTCAAGAGCTCTGCAGTGAATTCAATGTGCCAAGATCCCATTTTTTTTTTTAAATATCTTCAAATTAGACCTGTCCACACACTCAATCAAACAGACTCCAACCTCTCCACAATGGCCAAGACCAGAGAGCTGTGTAAGGACATCAGGGGTAAAATTGTAGACCTGCACAAGGCTGGGATGGCCTACAGGACAATAGGCAAGCAGCTTGGTGAGAAGGCAACAACTGTTGGCGCAATTATTAGAAAATGAAAGAAGTTCAAGATGACGGTCAATCACCCTCGGTCTGGGGCTCCATGCAAGATCTCACCTCATGGGGCATCAATGATCATGAGGAAGGTGAGGGATCAGCCCAGAACTACACGAGAGGACCTGGTCAATGACCTGAAGAGAGCTGGGACCACAGTCTCAAAGAAAACCATTAGTAACACACTACGCCGTCATGGATTAAAATCCTGCAGCGCACGCAAGGTCCCCCTGCTCAAGCCAGCGCATGTCCAGGCCCGTCTGAAGTTTGCCAATGACCATCTGGATGATCCAGAGGAGGAATGGGAGAAGGTCATGTGGTCTGATGAGACAAAAATAGAGCTTTTTGGTCTAAACTCCACTCGCCGTGTTTGGAGGAAGAAGAAGGATGAGTACAACCCCAAGAACACCATCCCAACCGTGAAGCATGGAGGTGGAAACATCATTCTTTGGGGATGCTTTTCTGCAAAGGGGACAGGACGACTGCACCGTATTGAGGGGAGGATGGATGGGGCCATGTATCGCGAGATCTTGGCCAACAACCTCCTTCCCTCAGTAAGAGCATTGAAGATGGGTCGTGGCTGGGTCTTCCAGCATGACAACGACCCGAAACACACAGCCAGGGCAACTAAGGAGTGGCTCCGTAAGAAGCATCTCAAGGTCCTGGAGTGGCCTAGCTAGTCTCCAGACCTGAACCCAATAGAAATTCTTTGGAGGGAGCTGAATGTCCGTATTGCCCAGCGACAGCCCCGAAACCTGAAGGATCTGGAGAAGGTCTGTATGGAGGAGTGGGCCAAAATCCCTGCTGCAGTGTGTGCAAACCTGGTCAAGAACTACAGGAAACGTATGATCTCTGTATTTGCAAACAAAGGTTTCTGTACCAAATATTAAGTTCTGCTTTTCTGATGTATCAAATACTTATGTCATGCAATAAAATGCAAATTAATTACTTAAAAATCATACAATGTGATTTTCTGGATTTTTGTTTTAGATTCCGTCTCTCACAGTTGAAGTGTATCTATTATAAAAATTACAGACCTCTACATGCTTTGTAAGTAGGAAAACCTGCAAAATCGGCAGTGTATCAAATACTTGTTCCCCCCACTGTATATGTAATACACCATGACAGCGCAATACACAAGGGGTGGAACAGTGGCAAAGGTACCCACAGGACAAACAGAATAATATTAGTCTGAGGAGAGATTAAATAGCATTAATACAACAAAAATAATTCTAGACACACCTTTAGTTTACAAAGTTAAACAGATGTATTTTTTCTTCATAATAAGCATGTAATATATATGTAATATATATATGTTAAAAATAGATTTAAAAAATAAATTTACAATTTTTGTAATTTTTTTAAATTATATATATATACACACATATACATACACACAAAGAATAATTATAAAAAAATATTTAAAAAATATATATAAAACGTATACATGTGTATATGTATGTATGTGTATGTATATGTAATATATATATATATATTCATTTTTAAAATTTTGTATTATTATTATTATTATATTTTTATGTTTATATATTATTATTATTAAAACATTTTTTAAAGTCTGTCACATCTGTGAATGTGGAATGTGTTTTGTTGGTTGATTGAAAAAGAAAATAAAACTTTAAATTGAAAAAAAGAATGTGAAATGTCAGAATAATAGTAGAGAGAATTATTTATTTCAGCTTTGATTGCTTTCATCACTTTCCCAGTGGGTCAGAAGTTTACATACACTCAATTAGTATTTGGTAGCATTGCCTTTAAATTGTTTAACTTGGGTCAAATGTTTCGGGTAGCCTTCCACAAGCATCCCACAATAAGTTTTAGCCCATGAATTTTGGCCCATTCCTCATGACAGAGCTGGTGTAACTGAATCAGGTTTGTAGGCCTCCTTGCTCACACACTTTTTCAGTTCTGCCCACAAATTTTCTATAGGATTGAGGTCAGGGCTTTGTGATGGCCACTCCAATACATTGATTTTGTTTTCCTTAAGCCATTTTTCCACAACTTTGGAAGTATGCTTGGGGTCATTGTCCATTTGGAAGACCCATATATACGCCAGCAGCATACCACCCTGCATACCACTGTTGGCTTGCTTCTGAAGCTAAGCAGGGTCGATCCTGGTCAGTCCCTGGATGGGAGACCAGATGCTGCTGGAAGTGGTGTTGGAGGGCCAGTAGGAGGCACTCTTTCCTCTGGTCTGAAAAATATCCCAATGCCCCAGGGCAGTGATTGGGGACACTGCCCTGTGTAGGGTGCCGTCTTTCGGATGGGACGTTAAACGGGTGTCCTGACTCTCTGAGGTCATTAAAGATCCCATGGCACTTATCGTAAGAGTAGGGGTGTTAACCCCGGTGTCCTGGCTAAATTCCCAATCTGGCCCTCAAACCATCATGGTCACCTAATAATCCCCAGTTTATAATTGGCTCTTTCATCCCTCTCCCCTGTAACTATTCCCCAGGTCGTTGCTGCAAATGAGAATGTGTTCTCAGTCAACTTACCTGGTAAAATAAAAAATAAATAAATAAAATAAATTTGCAACCAAGCTTTGACTTCTTGACTGATGTCTTGAGATGTTGCTTCAATATATCCACATCATTTCCCAAATGGACAAGTGCACCAGTCCCTCCTGCAGAAAAGCACCCCCACAACATGATGCTGCCACTCCCGTGCTTCATGGTTGGGATGGTGTTCCCACTTTTTCCTCCAAACATATCGATGGTCATTATGGCCAAACAGTTCTATTTTTGTATCATCAGACCAGAGAACATTTCTCCATTAAGTACGATCTTTGTCTTCATGTGCAGTTGCAAACTGTAGTCTGGCTTTTTTAAGGCGGTTTTGGAGCAGTGGCGTCTTCCTTGCTGAGCGGCCTTTCAGGTTATGTCGATATAGGACTCGTTTTACTGTGGATATAAATACTTTTGTACCTGTTTCCTCCAGCATCTTTATAAGGTCTTTTGCTGTTGTTCTGGGATTGATTTGCACTTTTCGCACCAAAGTGTGTATATCTCTAGGAGACAGAATGAGTCTCCTTCCTGAGCGGTATGACTGCTGCGTGGTCCCATAATGTTTATACTCGCATACTATTGTTTGTACAGATGAACGTGGTACCTTCAGGCATTTGGAAATTGCTCCCAAGGATGAACCAGACTTGTGGAGGTCTACAATATTTTTTTCTGAGGTCTTGGCTGATTTCTTTAGATTTTCCCATGATGTCAAGCAAAGAGGCACTGAGTTTTAAGGTAGGCCTTGAAATACATCCACAGGTACACCTCCAATTGACTCAAATTATGTCAATTAGCCTATCAGAATCATCTAAAGCCATGACATAATTTTCTGTTTAAAGGCATAGTCAACTTAGTGTATGTAAACTTCTGACCCACTGGAATTGTGATACAGCGAATTATAAGTGAAATAATCTGTCTGTAAATAATTGTTGGAAAAATGACTTGTGTCATGCACAAAGTAGATGTCCTAACCGACTTGCCAAAACTATAGTTTGTTAATAACAAGAAATTTGTGGAGTGGTTGAAAAACGAGTTTTAATAACTCCAATCCAAATGTATGTACATTTCCAACTTCAACTGTATATACTGTACTCTATACCATCTACTGCCTATTGCCTATGCCGCACGGCCATCACTCATCCATATATTTATAGGTACATATTATTATTCATTCCTTTACACTCGTGTGTGTGTATAAGGTAGTTGTTGTGAAATTGATAGATTACTTGTTAGATATTACTGCACGGTCGGAACTAGAAGCACAAGCATTTCGCCACACTCGCGTTAACATCTGCTAACCATGTGTATGTGACCAATAAAATTTGATTTGATGTTACTCAGTGATTGTTGGCCAATGATACAGTAATGTCATTTCATATTGAAAGAAAATATTATTTTAGCTTACTGTAACCAATCATATATTTGTGGATTTTCTGCAGAACTGAGAGATGGCCAGGCCATGGTGGAAGACACCGGCTGTTCACACCAGAACAGGAGACGGCCAGGCCATGGTGGAAGACACCGGCTGTTCACACCAGAACAGGAGACGGCCAGGCCATGGTGGAAGACACCGGCTGTTCACACCAGAACAGGAGACGGCCAGGCCATGGTGGAAGACACCGGCTGTTCACACCAGAACAGGAGACGGCCAGGCCATGGTGGAAGACACCGGCTGTTCACACCAGAACAGGAGACGGCCAGGCCATGGTGGAAGACACCGGCTGTTCACACCAGAACAGGAGACGGCCAGGCCATGGTGGAAGACACCGGCTGTTCACACCAGAACAGGAGACCTCCAGGCCATGGTGGAAGACACCGGCTGTTCACACCAGAACAGGAGACGGCCAGGCCATGGTGGAAGACACCTGCTGTTCACACCAGAACAGGAGACGGCCAGGCCATGGTGGAAGACACCGGCTGTTCACACCAGAACAGGAGACGGCCAGGCCATGGTGGAAGACACCGGCTGTTCACACCAGAACAGGAGACGGCCAGGCCATGGTGGAAGACACTGGCTGTTCACACCAGAACAGGAGACGGCCAGGCCATGGTGGAAGACACTGGCTGTTCACACCAGAACAGGAAACCGCTATTGTGAACATGGTGGTGGCAAACAATACCATTACACTACGAGAAATCCAGATCCACATAACTGCAGACAACACAATATTCAATAACATTCACCAGGTGGGCTTGTCTACATTGGACCGTGTATTACAGCGCAACCGAAGCCGGATGAAACAGGTCTACAAGGTGCCATTTGAGTGAAACTCAGAGAGGGTTAAAGAACAGCGCTATTAATATGTGCAAGTAAATACTAGACTGTGAATTTACTATCATATCAGCACTGTATAGACACATTACAGTACTGTAATCCAGTGTATTGTGCCTCACCATATTGACTGCTCTAGGTCTGTGTCACATATTATCTTGTTGTCTGTTTCAGAGAGTCTTGGAGTTGGATGCCGTTGCAATTCAGCACATTTATATTTACATTGATGAGGCTGGCTTCAACCTAGCCAATAGAAGGTGACTGGGACGGAACGTTATTGGCCACCGTGCCATTGTGAATGTCCCTGGACAGCGTGGCGGGAATATCATGATGTGCGCAGCTGTTAGCCCTCCCCATCACATTCCTGGACACACTACATAGCATCCTCATTCCAGCCGAGCAGAGGGGTGGACCAGAGCAGCCCAGGTATGTTGTCATCTAGATCAACGTGAGTTTCCACCTGGCTGCTCTGGTCCGCAACTGGTTCATCGACCACCCACAATTTATTGTTCTATACCTCCCACCATATTTCCCATTCCTAAACCCAATTGAAGAGTTTTTTTCAGCATGGCGATGGAAGGTGTATGACCGCCATCCCCTCGTACGCATGCCTCTTCTCCAGGCAATTAGCCTAGGGGTTCACATACTTTTTCCAACCTACACTGTGAATGTTTAAATTAGGTATTCAATATAGACAAGAAAAATACAATTTGTGTGTTATTAGATTAAGCACATTGTCCATTGTTGTGACTTAGATGAATATCAGATCAAATTTGATGACCAATTTATGCAGAAATCCATGTAATTCCAAAGGGTTCACATACATTTCTTGCCACTGTATACTGAATATGCATACATACGGTATATACTTGTGCACATACATGTACATGTGAGTGCTATGACAAACTGCCGTGGACTCCACTGCACACTGAACATGCAAAAGACACAAGATAGTAGTGTTTTACATTTGTCACATCCGTGTGTAGTTGGCATGTATAAGAGATAATCGTTTGGTTTGTGTGTAGAGTTTTGATGTAAAAACACAATTTTGAGAAGAGTTAAATTAGTTTTGAATGAAGTGTTTGGATTAGTAAGAGATATGTGACGTTTTGCATGCTATGTGTGTGTTTTGTGTGTAGAGTCTAGAGAAAAGGAGCCATAAGTTCAGAAAACATGTGTAAGCAATTGTCAAAAACTGTATATAAAAAATTTAACTGTCCATCATCGTGGCTATCCGGCCATCTTACGTGGCTGTACCCTGTTACTAAACGGGCTTGTGTTTCAGGGCACTGCAATCCAATACAAGCCACAGAAATGCTCCTCATTCATGTCATTTCGGCTGTTCTTGTCACAACCCTCGTAACAGGTTTCCAAGGACACTGGTCCCAGGGAAGAGGTTTGTATTACCTGTATATTTCGGAAACCATATAATAATTTACTCAAACTTCCTCTCCAGCATACCATAAAAACACAGGGGCTGTGTTAAAGGGGCTGTATAAAGGTTTAGTTGCTAATTTTTGACCTCAAATGCTGGTATTAGGTATGATCCTTTGTTTTAAGATAACAATATACAATATGCTTTTTCTCACGGGAGGTGTCCACCTTTCTGTCCAATGAGGGCATTTCTTGGCAATATCTCTGTCCATTCAGTGGACCTCTTTTGGCTCAAGAGCACTCCCAGAGGCAAAGTTCCGTAGCCTCTTTAAAAGCGGTCATTGGGTAAAAACAGATTACTCATCCCATTATTACCACTATGATGTTTGGTTCATACGACCTTCCTACCATGTATTAGGCAAGAGATCACAGGTAGACAGTATCCCTCCTAAAGTGTCCGGTGATTCGAAAAGTCAAACAGGTTTCTATTGGGTGGAAAAAGTGATCTGATGGCTCAGAGATAACGTCATCAGTGGGTTTAATGAGTCCAGCAGGGGAGTATGGGTAGCTAGCAAGGTCTTCGGCTGGGCTGTAAAGCGACCCCAGTCTGATATTCCCCGGGCCCTGTGACAGAATTATTAAAAGCTCATTCTCTTAATGCAGTCTCCCCGGGGTCACGTTTCACAGGCCCTCAGACACACACTACAGCCAATGAGATCGCCTGCTATTTTTGCCACAGGTAAGTAGACTGCCCGGCTGATAGGTGTCTATTCAGATAATGCATGTGCCTTTCCCTTTGTCAAAATGCACTCTTATTTCAGAAACATAGAATTAGGTCTGACTTACAGATGTGATCAAAATAAATGTCTTCTCTTTTTTCTGTGGAAGAATTAACATAAAGTCACAGCAGTTTCTTTAGGTTATCTGGTTTAGGCTCTTTGGGCACGGAGAGAAACGAGGCCTTGATCGTGCCCGCCTTAACCTTAATTATGCCCATAATCAAATGCATTCTACATAGCCTCATTACTGACATTGATCTTTCGCAATATCCCGGCCCATATTCGCTGAGATTATTGGATAAAGTGCAGGGCGAATCCTCCCGACTGGTATCCGTGACCCCGGCAAGAAGATGTCGTTGCAGACATAAGTGGGTATTAAATGGATATAATTGACAGTGACCTCGTCTGCCTCGGCAAGGCCTCCAGACCAGCGCTCATACAGGAGAGGGGGGATGAATTAACATGCGTGAGGAGAAGGAGAAATTAAAATGAAGAAAGGGAACACGGCCAGGAGATAGATCAGGGTTGAGCCAGGAGAGCTGATAGGCTTAACATCTGATGAGGGCCAAAACATCATGTGCTCTAATTATTCAACATGCACATACCTCTTTCTCTTTATGGCCATGTTGTTTGATTCTCAGTTATTAAATATTTGAGAAAAGTGAGATATGGGAGAAAGTGTTAACTGCTACCAGTTCAATCACTTTGAGGTATTCCACTTTGGAAGACACGGGCCTTTTCCATTTGTGAAGGCCTAGCGTAGCCTGCATTTGGTTGCATTAACAACTGCTTAGAGCTTTCCTCGTTAGCCCTTTTCTATAAGTGCAATGGTGCATGGATGTTAGTAAAAGGGCAGTGATTGTGTTTGCGTATTGATCAAGTGAGGGTCATGACCCTAACCCTAATCCATTTGTGTGACAATGTAGAATGATGATTTGGGGCGAGCTGACCTCAACGTTACGACATGCTGCAGTGACTTGCTGGATGAGCTGGGTTTTCTAGTAGTGTAGGTTAATGTATACATGTCTAACTCTGTGTATGTTATAATGTGAAACATGTGGCATCTGGATACAGAAGGACCCGCCATTTGCTCCACCCCTGCACAGGTGGGCCCTATCTTGATGCTTTTGCGTTTTCTGCTGGTTTGTCGGCATGATGTTGGTAGTGTAATTGGAGTCTAGCACTGGTGAATCAGTGCCAGCCTGGGTGGGCATATTGCATATGATCATGTTTTGGGCAGATGGTCTGCTGGCAAAGGGAGGGCTAGATGGGGTGGAATAGGGGGAATTGACAGGGCCTGCAAATAGATGAACCTTAGGGTTAAATCAGGGTCACCTAGTGTTTATTGAAATGTTCTACAGTTTTATTCTGACACGTTAACTATTGACACAAGGCGTGTCTGAGTCACTTGATAGTTGTTTCTGATGAGGGTAGTGTCCATCTATATTTAGATAATTCTACATATAAAGCATATTGACAACTCTATATGTACACTGAACAAAAATATAAACGCAACATGCAACAATTTCAAAGATATTACTGAGTCACAGTTCATATAATGAAATCAGTCAATTGAAATACATTCTATAGATTTCACAACTGGGAATACATACAGTGCATTGGGAAAATATTCAGACCCCTTCTGTTTTTCCACATTTTGTTATGTTACAGCCTTCCTTATTCTACAATTTTTCCCTCATCAATCTGCACACAATATACCATAATGACAAAGCAAAAACTGATTTTTAGAAATTTTTGCAAATTTAGAAAATTGAAAAACAGAAATACCTTATTTACAGAGTATTCAGACCCTTTGCTATGAGACTCGAAATTGAGCTCAGGTGTATCCTGTTTCCATTGATCATCCTTGAGATTTTTCTACAACTTGATTGCAGTCCACCTCTGGTAAATTCAATTGATTGGATATGATTTGGAAAGGCACACACCTGTCTATATTAGGACCCACAGTTGACAGTGTATGTCAGAGCAAAAACCAAGCCATGATGTTGAAGGAATTGTCCGTAGAGTTCCGAGACAGAATTGTGCTGAGGCACAGATCTGGGGAAGGTCTACCAAAACATTTCTGCAGCATTGAAGGTCCACAAGAACACAGTGGCCTCCATCATTCTTAAATGGAAGAAGTTTGGAACCACCAAGACTTTCCCTAGCGATGGCCCCCGCGCCAAACTGAGCAATCGGGGGAGAAGGGGCTTGGTCAGGGAGGTGACTAAGAACCTGATGGTCACTTTGACAGAGCTTCAGAGTTCCTCTGTGGAGATGGAAGAACCTTCCAGAAGGACAACCATCTCTGCAGCACTCCACCAATCAAGCCTTTATGGTAGAGTGGCCAGACAGATGCCACTCCTCAGTAAAAGGCACATGACAGCCCGCTTGGAGTTTGCCAAAAGGCACCTACAGACTCTCAGACCATGAGAATCAAGATTCTCTAGTCTGATGAAACCAAGATTGAACTCTTTGGCCTGAATGCCAAGCGTCACATCTGGAAACCTGACACCCTCCCTATGGTGAAGCGTGATGGTGACAGCATCATGCTGTGGGGGGGGGTTTTCGTCGGCAAGAACTGGGAGACTAGTCAGGATCGAGGGAAAGATGAAAAGTACAGAGAGATCCTTGATGAAAACCTGCTCCAGAGTGCTCAGGACCTCAGACTGAGGCAAAGGTTCACCTTTCAACAGGACAACGACCCTAAGCACACAGCCAATACAACGCAGGAGTGGCTTCAGGACAAGTCTCTGAATGTCCTTGAGTGGTCCAGCTAGAGCCTGGATTTGAACCCCATCAAACATCTCTGGAGAGACCTGAAAATAGCTGTGCAGCGACACTCCCCATCGAACCTGACAGAGCTTGAGAGGATCTGCAGAGAAGAATGGGAGAAACTCCCCAAAAACAGGTGTGCCAAGATTGTAGCGTCATACCAAAAAAGACTCAAGGCTGTAATCGCAGTCAAAAGTGCTTCAACAAAGTACTGAGTAAAGGGTCTGAGTACTTATGTAAATGTGATATTTTCAGTTTTTTGCTTAGTCATTGTAGGATATTGAGTGTAGACTGATGAAGAAAACAACAACAATTGAATCAATTTTAGAATAAGGCTGTAACGTAACACAATGTGGAAAAAGTCAAGGGGACTGAATGCTTTCCGAATGCTCTGTATATGCATCACGGAAGACTGAAATATAACTAAACCGTTTGACATAGAAACACTGGATTTCCTGTGTTTAAATGTTAGATTTTTTTTTATTAACATTAATAACATTCCACCCATGAGGCCACTAGAGGGTGATTTGGTCATTTGACTGCAGGAAAGGGATACCATGATGGCACACACACACTTACAGTACACTGGGCGAAATAGCCTCTCTGTTGGAACTGATAAAACGTGTGAGAATGTGAGATTTTTGTTTTGAGTGGCTCAGATGGAAAAACTAAGAATTAAGGTTCCCTTTCTCTCTTTTTAATAATTCTGTCAAAGAACAAATGTATTTTCTTGCAGCCGCACATCACTGTAACATTGCGAGCCATTGAGAATTTAGAGTTTTCCCTTAGCCATAAAGCAGTCTAAGACCACAGCGTGCTGGGCAGACTTATGTACCTGTCTACAAACCCAGGCGCTTTGGAGGAAACATATTACTTTTGAAGATGAAAAATGGCTCAGGCAAAGTTTTGCACATACAGCCGGATAAAGTTTATCTTTGGGCAAGCGTGGCTGCCAGCAATACTTCCAGAGAACTTCAATCTTTCCCTTCGAAAGCTCACCTCTGATTTCTGTTCGCGGGGGAGGGCGGAGCTGACGGGAAGCAGGCAGGGAGTGTTTTGACGCCCATCTACGGGAAATGAGCACAGGAGTAGGTCTGCTGCTCTGCTGTAGTGCACTGTGTACTGCCTGCCGTGGTGTTGGCTGTTACACTCCGCTCCACCGGGGCTAGTTCATTAGAGAAGTTATAACTTGGTGGAAATAACCAAAGTACTTCACCAAGCCAGCCCCAGCCACAGGAAGGTGCCTTTATTGAGAATAATCCATCAGGGTGATCTGATGAAGTCCTAATAAATGTTTAACCCAAAGGGTACATGATAAGTAGCTTATTAAATGTCACAGTTATGTGATCCGCGCCGGGCGATATTACATACGGTTGCCTCGCTCGCCCCCACACGTCATCTAGGGGCAAACTTCATTAAGGTGATGCTCTGCTGTCGTACAGCAAATCAGAAAACACACCACAGCAGCGAAGCACACTAGTAACGGCAGATCAGATCTCATTTCGACACACTGCTGTTACTCCCAATACCTAACCTTTTCAGCGAAATCTGACATGGACACAGAACCAGAGAAATAGAGCGAAAGACAAACAGACAGACAGACAGACAGACAGACAGACAGACAGACAGACAGACAGACAGACAGACAGACAGACAGACAGACAGACAGACAGACAGACAGACAGACAGACAGACAGACAGACAGACAGACAGACAGACAGACAGACAGACAGACAGACAGACAGACAGACAGACAGACAGACAGACAGACAGACAGACAGACAGACAGACAGACAGACAGACTGCTGTCAGTAGGGGGCTTGCCTTAGAGGGAAAATGTCAGCACTGTCGATGAGAGGTAGGTCTTGATGTCACAATGATAGGTTTCTGTAATGTGCAATGTAATTCATGTTAATGCATGGTGTGTCTATGTGTGATAGAGAAAAATATATTTCTAGGAGAGAAACAGAGCTGTAAGCAGTCTCATATTTTTGTTGTTGAGCCAGGCCAGTTCAAAACCTTGAAATACCATAAATGGTTGTATAGGATGTAGTTCATTTCCCCTCCACATTAAAACTTGATTTAGCTACTTCATTCAATGTGAAAACGTCAAAAAACTGTAGATTTATTTTCAAAGAGGGCAATCATTGATATGTTTCTTCTCAATTGCCTCTCCATCGGCCTTTAGCTCGATCGGCGACAGAGATAGAGAGAGATACATCGCTAACATTTAAACCCTCTGCCATCCTTCCAGGTAAAAATAATTCATAAGACGTATTGAATCAGGGTGGAAATCTGAAAATATATGCAAATTGATCAAGCAGGGATTAAAAGCGTCATTGTGCATGTCAATAAGGGATGGTGGTGGCTTGACGGTGTCATATTGACTTTTACGTATTAATACTCAGTGTCCTACTGGACCATTAGACTGATTGTTTGGAATGTAAATGATGCTACTGACGGCTCTGGTGACTGATGGCTTGAATTCCAATGAATCAATTGCTTCATCAATTTCCCTAATTCAGATCAAATGTCTCCTGAGTGCACATTCTTCTTTCTGTGGTATTAGGATAAACAAATGCTTTGGAAGTCATTTTCATCAATCTCATGTAAATGCCAATACGCCTTACGGGCCCAGTCCAGGTTAAGGTCGTAATGTCTTGTGTGTGTTGGTGTGTGTGTGTGTGTGTGTGTGTGTGTGTGTGTGTGTGTGTGTGTGTGTGTGTGTGTACGGATAAGTAAGATGACTTGAATATTGTTGTTGAACGTGATGATGGTGTAACGGCTGTCGTCCTCCTCTTCTGACGAGGAGAAACGAGAAGGATCGGAGGACCAATATGCAGCGTGGTAAGTGTCCATAATGTTTATTTAAAGACATAAACTGAACACTACAAAATACAAAACAATAAACGTGAAGCGAACGAAACCGAAACAGTACCGTGTGGCGACAAACACTAACACGGAAACAAACACCCACAAACCAAAAGTGAAACCCAGGCTACCTAAGTATGATTCTCAATCAGGGACAACGATTGACAGCTGCCTCTGATTGAGAACCATACCAGGCCGAACTCAAAACCCCAACATAGAAAAACACACATAGACTGCCCACCCCAACTCACGCCCTGACCATTCTAAATAAAGACAAAACAAAGGAAATAAAGGTCAGAACGTGACAGATGGCCATGTTTTGGGTTCTTTTGGGTTCAGTGTGTGTGTGTGTGTGTGTGTGTGTGTGTGTGTGAACGTGTGCTTGCACGTGTTGTCTAGCGCATGCCCACGTTGCTAGGGCCACCACTCTTACCGAAAGTTGTAAAACATCAAGACGGCAATGACATGCCCACGTTGTCATGTCTCCAAACTCAACGGCCTTCGTCTTTTGTCGCTATGTATACTAATATGTTTGCGCTGTCTCCTCCCACCCGTAAGTCAAGGACAGGCTAACTTCCTGTCGTCTGATGTTACTCGCCTGTATAACGTGTTTATGACAGGCCATGTGATCCTCTATGTGATGACAGCTATCCCACATTACCTGGCCTGACGTGTCCTGCCCTGTTGTGATGTATACATATCAGTCGATCTCAAAACCCCAGCTGCCTGCCATCAAAGACCTCACCGCACGACAAGCCTTGTCAATTATACAAAATAAAATCAAGTATTCATAAGTAGCCTGTAATGGGATATTGGCTGACAGATTTAATAATTCAGTTTTGCTGAGGCTTAACTGGCATTAGTTTGATAGCTAATGGTGGCCTTTGTAAAGAATTCAACAGAGACAATGCTAGGAGTGAGAAGATGGACATAATTATGCCGATTTCATTTACTTGAGGTCGCCACAAATTAATAGCTAGTTATCTAAAGAGTGATTGGCCGTTTAAGTGTGCAAAGGTACTGTAATTTGATTTATGAATTTGATCCTGCCCAACCCCTTATTTCATACATTAATGTTTCAGTGGGAGCAATTACGCATTGTGCCAATACTCTTCATACCTCTATTATCCAGGCGGAATATCTTTGTCAGAAGGGTGTGTAATGGTATTGCTAAATATTCTATAATGGCCAAATGAGACCTGTTCTAACACCCATTATTAGCTTGCCCTTTTCTTCAAATTGAACTTCTTTTTTTAATAATTGCCTTTGACTAGATTAATGACAAGGATAATCGAAGAGGGTATGCAGGAACAGAGATGTTGTCATGTACGGCATCAATCTTGTGATCTCGCCTCATCTTTGACATGTCACTTTTATTGTCCTTCTTTTGTCCCATTTTGAGAACTCATCTGCCATCTGACAATCTGAATTCCAAGGGATAGTGGAGGTGGAGTATGTGTGACCCAGCTATCAGGCTGCTCCTAGGTATGTCCTTGGCATGTTCTACTTTTAATTGTATTCACATATACATTTCAATACCGTGAGTGGATATAGTATTGCTATATTGCTATGTTGGGAGGATTGTATTGGTCTATCATATCAGCTTGCCTGGTTTTATTGTGTGGTATATTTGTAAAGTATATTTGTTAGCTTTGGTAACACTTTATTTGGATAGTCCATCTGAAGATGCTCAACAGACTATAATTTTCAACTAACCATCTACTAACACTAACCTTAAACCTTATCCTAACCCTAAACTTAACACTTACCCTAACCCTTATTCTTAACCTAACCCTAACCGTAACCATAGCACGCAGTTGCTTATCAACGGACAGTTTGTTGATGGTATGGCCATCTGTAGAGGCCATCTGTGCTTCTACACCTGCATTGCTTGCTGTTTGGGGTTTTAGGCTGGGTTTCTGTACAGCACTTCGAGATATTAGCTGATGTACGAAGGGCTATATAAAATAAACTTGATTTGATTTGATTTGTAGAGCATCTACAGATGGAAAATCTGGACTATCCAAGTAAAGTTTGACCTTAGTAAAAGCTATCACTAAAAATAATAACCTTATAACGATGACCTATGTATACTATGCATAAGTGTAGTGTCCAAAACATGTACCTCAATCCCAACATAAAGGGGTCATTTTTATTTCTGGTTATAATTAGCTTTATTTCCTTTTCTTGAGTTCTGTTATCATAAATCTAGGTATAATTTTATTTTCTACCGTCCGGCATAAAATAATCTAGAATTTGACCTTTTAATAAACACTAACATTATGTCCAAATTGTTTGCACTGTGTGGTGTGAATGATTCGGTCATGGGTGGATGGTCCGCAAGCTCAGCCTGAGAACACTGAGAGCAAGGCAGTGAGGCGGCATACACCAGGGCTCGACAAATGCTTACCGGTCGTGAACTACATCGATCTGTGGTATAATTCTCTATGAAATTGATGTATGAGGGCAGCCATTGACAGAAAGGATAAAGACCACTTTGAGATGTCCCCTGTGAATAAGTATGATGGAAAATAGATTGTTGAAGAAGATTTATGTTTGTTCTCTCCTGCCACTGAGCTACCCCCCCCCCCCCCCCCCCCCCGCTCTTGACGGCTTCTATATGCCATTCTCGGCAGATTAAACACACACCACCTGGCTTTATTCAGCCGCCAGCTTTCTGATGATTAGCTTGTTCGCTAAGGTAAAGCTGCAGGCACCAGTGTATTTCAAACATGAACATATCTACCAATCAGTTATGACGAAGGAGTAATCCTCCTAAAGGAGCTACACTTCTGAAAGGCCTTGTTTAAGTGAAAGGGAAGTGAATGTACACTCTTAGAAAAAATGGGTTCCAAAAGGGTTCTTCTCTGTCTTCATAGGAGAACCCTTTTTGGTTCCATGTTGAACGCTCTGTGGAAAGGGTTCTACCTGGAACCAAAATGGTTTTACCTGGAACCAAAAAGAGTTCCTTGAAGAATTCTCCTATAGGGTCAGCCGAAGAACCCTTTTAGGTTCTAGATAGCACCTTTTTATCTGAGTGTACAGTAAGCATTGTTGTTTTTTGATTGATGGTCCATTTTCATGACAAACGTGTAAACATATATTTGGTCTCGTGGGTACTTTTTGTTTCATGCTCTAAGTGTCCCAAATTCAGCAGGCCCTATGAACAGTGTACCAGTGCATTTCTGACAATGCAGACAGGATTTCCTGTGTGAGAGAACCCACATGACAAGAGACCAGGGTAGGGTTTGCAGCCAGAGTCTAGCCGTCTCTGACATGCCAGTGATAGAAAAAGCTAACCCTGGATGACTCTGCTAAAGTACTTTTTAATAAGTAAGTGTTATAGTTATGGTGTTATAATGTAAAGAAATCATTTCAACCAGATAGTCACAGTTATGATGTATAGTACATGACCATGTTCTGCTGCTTAATTTAAAAATGTGTGCCTAAAGACATGGAGATGTTTGATATATTTTCAAATTGTTGGTTATTTTTTATGTCAAATTGATTAATGCATTGTGTAGATGTACAGTGGGTGAGAAGTACCCAATGTACTGTACAGTACTATTTATACAGTAGTCACTGACAAATATGTACTTTAAATTGTTGTCTTTAGTGTTAAATATCTGTCTATACTACGCATCATTTCTTTAATTTACCCTTTTTATCTCTGCTCTTTTCTGTTGGAGGTGTTGTGTTTGAATGGGAAGGAACATATTTAGCGGTTTAACTTTGTGAATGTGTGTGAGGCTAACTCCTAGCCTGTTCTGGCTCCTTTATGGCTCTCTATTGTCGGCCTGCCAACAGTGTAATCAGATAATACCACTGAGAGGTCAAAAGCACTGCAAGTTTTAGCTTCAGATTTCTGTCACCTTTTACAAACTACGAAAAAATAAAAATGTCAAACCCCAACTTGAAAGCTTGATGCAAGAGCCTATTTCTCTGAAATATATTATTAGTAGAATAGGCTGTGGTACGGCCTGAGCATCAAGTTACCTACAAAGACACAAAGACAAAAGATACTATATGTTTTTGGCATACACATGAGTTAAGTCCATTTTTAAAATCAAAAGGAAGATAAATGGATGATGGAGTGTATCTAACAGAATGAAAACATCTTCAAATCCATGACTGTTCCAGTCTGAGGTTGTAACCATTTCAGTTTCTTGTCTTTTTATTTTGCATCGTGAGTGCTGGCCTTAAGTGGCCATTGCTGGAAGGTGTGTAACGGTAAACTCCGTCCCCCTCATCACCAGGTGCCCTGTCTCATGGCCCGTTAGAGAGAGGATAGTTTGAACTAAGACCTGCCTGAAGCACACCGCTACATGGGAACCCCACCACCCTGCATCACTGTCAGGGAGTGATGCTTTTTTATTTGCAAAAACATCACAATGTGATGCGTATCCACTGATACCAGACAGCACTGGCCTACAGCATCACTGAACTGTACAAGCACCTGCAGTCCCGCACAGGCAAATGGACGCCTGCACTGTATCATGGTGTAAGATAATAGAACAAAAACATTGTCCTACCTTGAAAATAGCCCTGAGACACAAAACTGTGGCTTTTGTTTGCTATACCATGGAGGGTGGCTTAGTCCTCTTCCGTCATATTCTGTGGGACCAACCCACGAGGGATTGGGGTGAGGCCAATCAAAAAATTTACTGTCTACAATCAAGTTGAACTCAAAGTGCATGATGGGGAAATGTATAACTGCCGTCATGTTCGATCTTAACCCTGGTGTCGCGATTAGCTTCTTCCTCTTCTTCTTCCTCTTCTTCTTCTTCTTTACTCTGACTTCAGTACCTCCCCCAAGTCTTCCCATGCTGCTGCTCTGGCGGGGATCCTCTCCTTGTGTAACCTTATTTACATTATGCTCGAATGAAAACATCACCTTTTAGCTTCTCCCCGAGTTTCAACAGGACAAAACTAGTATCAATTAGGCGCTGAAAAAATGTTTTCGACAGACGATGTATTCAAAAGCGAGACCTCTGTGTGTCTTTCTTTCATCAGGTTGCCAGAGGAGGGGAAAGGGCTCTGCTTTGTTTATGTTTGGCTTGGCAATCATTCGGAAACAGCCGGTGTCGCCAACCAAATACACGGACTGGATGGAGTACATATGTACATCTTCGTGTCATTATACCAAACTGTTCCGGCTCTTATTTTATAGTGGGGTAATTTAGCTAATCTAGTAAGTACCCCTCTAATGAAAAACTGAAAACATTGACACTGTATACTCTTTGACCCCAAATGTCAAAAAGTCACAGCCCAATGAGATTGACAGAAATTGTACCCATTCAAGCACAAACCAAAACAATTTCCATAATGTATGGCACTATCTCATTAGTTTTCATCTATCCTAATATTCAATAAAACACACATTATTTGTTATGAGGTCATGGTGGATGTTAAAAGGGGAATGTATGTCTATGACCCACACTACTAATCGAGTCACACACTTTGTACATTTCTCATGATGAATATATTATTGGACATACAGTATACACTTGAAAAAAGACACGTGTTAAGAAATTGGCCCGCGTCTTGGTGCATTGGTAGCAGTGTTCTGTGGGAGTAGTGCAAAGTACATTTCATTTCATCTGTTTGAGCTGTGAATACAGCTGCCATCAATATTGAGCTTTTGGGCTTCGGCGTACCTCATCCACTTTAGTCTGTGTTATTCTTGGTGTTCTACGCTCTGTCCCTGAACCCCTGCACCTGCCTGTAACCATCACCAGTTTGATGCTGATAAGAGAGGTGACTGAGGGACAGTAAAGAAGTCCAGGTGATGAGACGATCTGTCACACACACCCGTCATCTTATGCACCAGTGTAACCTTAGCCTTCTGTGAGACACCGGGGGGGGGGGGGGCAGCATCCTTAGCGACTAGGCCCTCTGGAAGGACCTTTCTATCTTTCCTCAAGAAGAGATGACACCGCCGAGATCTTTGCTTCAGATTTTGTTGTCTTCCCCGAGCACTTAATGTGATCAGAGAATTAAAATTTCAGCGAGTCATTTAATGAAAGCCCCGAGTCACATGACCAGTGACACCAAGCTAGGGTTTCCTACAAGTCATATCTGCTGCATTCACATTGCAATGCCTCCTTTCTTTTTTGTTTGTATCTGAACGTCCCGTTCCCTTCACCCCTCCCTCCCTCCATTCCCGTCGTTGTTTAATGTGATCAGGTAGATTTATTATGGGCCATGAGGTCGTTGCGATGTTCTGTAATTGGAGGGGCCGCTGAATTGTATTAATAGGTCCACGGCGCAGTAAACTAGAGCATTTACATTGAATTTGTTTTATTGAGCCGCTGTGCATTTTATTTGTAATGAAGCTCTCGTTATGATGGAGGGCATATTTTAATGATCTTTAAATAAGATGAACAAATGTTGCCCTTGACGTGACAGAATTGTTTCGATGATAACTGATTATCTCCCCCTTTGTGCTATTAATTGCAAGACACAGAGTGTTGGACGAGCACGGGGCTGAATACAGACATTATAAGGACATTACTCAAGCATGTTTTAGGCTGATTTAAGGCAGAGGATTTGCCGATCATTACCTTCCTCCATCCCTCTCCATTGTTCCGTTAAAACGAAACATCCCTCTCTTCTTCAATTCTTCCTACTGTCGTTTTATTTTCTCATTTAGCGTAATGAATAAAATAGAGCGAGCTTGTTATGAGCTTCAGTGATTGGATGATCCGTGTGCCAGACCAATCATAAAGCAGCACAGTGCATCATCAAGCAACTTTGCCCTGCCACGCCACTTCACACTGGAAAATGGGCCGCAAACAAATAATTCACACTCTACACTTGTATCACTTTCGATAGTAGTCTGCAGATGCACTTTGCTAATTTGCAAGCAGTGTGGAACACTCCTTAATGGCAAAAATATTGGTTACAACAGTTTTGGGAGACGCTATGAATACGGTTCTAACAATGGTTGATGATGGTTGACAATGATGATGAATGCTAGCTACTAAGATTCCTACGAGGCGTACAATCTTCTGTATAGGTATGTCTGGTTAGTACCTCGGCACCTCAATATCTGTGGGAGAAACTCAATTGCATCTCCGTGATTCTTTGAGTCCACTCTCCTCCCCTCCTCCCCTCCACCTCAAAACCCATTGGATGATAAGGTCAGCCCCTCTGACCTCATCCAATGGGTTTTGAGAAGGAGGGGAGGAGAGAGGAACGTGAGGAATCACGGAGATATGCAATTGTTATTTTCTCTCCGTCTATATCAACAACCTCGTTTGTTAACGGGAGTGAAAGAGAGCATCATGTGAGGATGAACGATGAAGTGAGCTGGTATTGTAAGATCAACTGGAAGCAGATAATATTAGTTAAAACAAGCTGTGCATTTTATGAATGCACGTCTCTCTGTAGCCTATATTTTATGTGAATTCATCTGTCTATGTGTCTGTCTCTTCATGTCTATGCCTGTGTGTCTGTGTCTGTGTGTCTGTGCATGTACTGTATGTCTGTGTCAGTGTGAAGTTGTCTGTGTGTCTGTATCTACGCGTCTGTGTCAGTGATTTTGTGTCTGTATCTGTGTCAGTGTGCATCTGTCTGTGTGTCTGTGTCTCTGTGTCAGTGTGCATTTGTCTGTGTGTCTGTATCTGTGTGTCAGGGGCTTAAGATTCTTTGTCTCATTAATGAGAGGCGTTCAGGTCTCCACTGGGACCTGTGGAAGATAATCTTCTCGTGTTTTGCTATGAAAGCGCTTCTGACCGTAACCGAAGAAACTCACTCAAACCGATGGAGGGCCCGGCTGAATTATTCAGCGTTTACAATCAATTTTACCCCCCAAAACCCCCCACACCTTCCAACCTCACGCCACACACCCCACCTCCCATCATGGGAATGTTGACAATTCCCTGCACACTGAAGTCTCAGGTCCTATAGCAACATGAGATAGTGTGTGTGTGTGTGCATCACACGTTTCATTAGTGTCATATTCAAGAGAACTGTTGTATTTTTTGTTTGAGGACATTTGTGAAGTGTTTAAATGACTTTCTCTACATGGCTATTCCTCATGAAACTAAAACAAGACCAACCAAATGTATGCACTCTACTGTAAGTCGCTCTGGATAAGAGCGTCTGCTAAATGACTAAAATGTAAAATGTAATGATGTTTTGGATTTTCACGAAGTGTAATCCATAGAAGGGTCCTTTGGAGGATATGTTGACATGTATTTGACATTTGTATCTAAATGCATAATTGAGAAATAATGAATCAATGTTGGCATATTTATGACATTTTGGCCTTAACCTGGCCACCTTGAAGACTCTATAAGGTTTCATTTGTAGGTGCTACAAAGCAAACATTAGAGTCATATGGAGCTTTACCGCTTGCTCTGTAATTTGAGTAGTATTTTAATTTTAATAACAATAATAACAATTCTTACATTTCATTTATGAATATTGAAAAAAATGAACATGAAAATATACCCTTTTTTTATTTGGCACATTTTTCGAATATAATGTTAAACATGATGTACAATTAGGGATATCAACGGTCCAGAGTGAGATCTCGGCTACTTTTAGTTATTATCCAATATGTAAGCATTACCAACAATGAATGTGAAAATGGATTCAAAATGGTCGACCCTCTGCTGGTGATTTCCTGGATGTGCAATGATACAAGTATAAGGAGGGCTGTAATTGGTTACATTGCCTACTATGCCAATTGCTCTGTATAAAACTCTAAAACTAGCAGAGATCCCACCCTGGAACTTTGAAATGCCTTTAGAGTATTACGTTCAACAATACATAGAACGTATTTATATTCAATATTTTCAAAATTCATACATATATTCTTCAATATTCATATATTGTATAAAAATTATTCAAATCAAAATACTAATCATATTACAGAGCAAGCGGTAAAGCTTCATATGACACCAGGGTTTGCTTTGTAGCAAAAAATAAAATAATGTTTTATTGTCACATACACCTGACAGGTGCAGTGAAATGTTCTGTTTTACAGGACCAGTCATAGCAGTACAGCACCGTTGAGGAATTTAGGGATGAGTGCCTTGCTCAAGGGCACAACAACAGATTTTTCACCTTGTCAGCTCAGGTATTTGAACCAGCAACCTTTTGGTTACTGGCGCAATGCTCTAACCACTAGGATACCTGCCACCCTTATGAAAAACCTATCAGATGAAACATGGAGTCTTAAAGGAGACTTGTGTAAGGCCAAAAATGTCATAAATATATAAATATGTCATTTATGCTTTTAAATACAAATGTCAAACATATGTCAGCAATCATTCCTCCAAAGGACCCTTCTATGGAAAGAATTTGGTAAAAATCCCAAACATCATGGTCCTAATTTCATGAGGAATCAATCTACAGTCTCTTTGGCTGTGTTTCTCTGTCCCTCTTATGCTTCCTCGTTCTCTGTCCCTCTTACGTTTCCTCTTCGTTCGCTCTCTAATTCTCTCTCCACAACTCTGCTAGGCTCTGAAAAACATGTCACTCTCTGGCGATTTGATTTAGGAGGAAAAAAAGAGGGTGTTTTGTCCATTGTCCATTGTGTGTGTGTGTGTGTGTGTGTGTGTGTGTGTGTGTGTGTGTGTGTGTGTGTGTGTGTGTGTGTGTGTGTGTGTGTGTGTGTGTGTGTGTGTGTGTGTGTGTGTGTGTGTGCCTGCGTGTGCGCCCCGTGTATGTGTGTACATATGTGCATGTGTGTGTACACACCTGTTTGTGTATGTGTTTGTGTACACATGCGTGCGTGTGTGTGGGGGAGAGTGTATTAGCCTCT